>NC_087549.1:94914722-95037957 GCF_036250125.1 Pseudopipra pipra
ACAATCTCTCCATTGGTAGCGTTTTGTTCGCCTTACTCACACTGTTAAACTGAAACAGTTAGATTAATAAACAAAAGGGTTTCTAAAAAAAGACCAGTTCTTAGTTTAGGCTGCAAAGAAAAAGGAAAAAAGTCAGGGAAGGGGGTTTTTGCTGCTTTGACTACTGCTGAAGTCGGCAGCTTTGTGTCTGCCCCACTCCGTTTGTCTCCGGGGTCCCTCTGTTCCTGGGTTTGTCTCGTGCTGTTGCCGCTGGGCTTCCGCTCGCTCCCTCCTTCGCCGACGGTCCCGCTTGGGCTCTTTCCTCCCTCGGACCTTTCCCGGAGCCCCCCAGGGATTCTGTGGGATCCTCTCCTCCGCTCACGCTTGTGATATATAAATAATTGTGATTCGTGGAACAAATGGGTGATTACATCAAAATAAAACAAACGGATTGTAAAACTTAATTACACCCCCATAAAGAAATAAAACAGACCCTCACAAGGTCAAGAGGCCTAAAACCTCCTTACTATCCTAAGGATAAAATATAGTAGAACTTTAAATCTTTAGGCGCCTGTTCGTCCAAGAATGCATGAATTATGACTGGTTGTAGAGATAACCCTTTTAGCTTTAGCTGTAAGAAAACCCATATATTAAATACTTAGCAAAAACCTGTAGAATGTATATGTATATGATATAATTAATATGCATGAAGTAGCTAAGATAAATACTAAATGTACCCTGTAGTAGGGGTGTGCAGATTTGGGAAACTGGTCTCATTTCTGTCACCCAGCCGGCTGCTTGCTTTTACCATATAATAAACTATTATTCGAAACTTATAGAAACTCGAGACTTTGTTTATCACAATTGGTGACCCCGACGTGATGTTCTCCGATCCCTGCTGGGTTAATTAGTACTCGAAACAGGGGGGCCCCCGCTGAATTCAGCGGCCTATTTCGGGTCTAATTTTCCACAGGACTGGAGTAACACGTTCTATGGTTATATGGTAAAAGCAAGGATTGCTCCCGGATTGCTGCAGCAAAAAGGGCCCATAATTCTCGTGCACGAAGACCCAGGGAAGAACAACGGACTGTGAGTATTCCCTGGTTGGGCGGGTAAGAGGTCGGGGTGGATGAGTGGATGAGACGCAGCTTTGCTGCCAAGGGACTGCGGCAGCCCTTTGAACTGCGCTTCTGTCCCCGTGCGAACGGAACAGCCAGTGACCGGGCGAAGCGAGAGAATTGCTGATTGGACCTCTGGGGTCGGTGGAAAGTCTTAAGGAGAGACCTTTGTGTCAGTGGGGAGAGTTTAGAAGGGATCCCAGAGAGTCGGTGGAGAGATTCTAGAAGGGACCTCGGAAAAGTATGGGGCAAGGATTCAGTAAGAAAGGCAGCCCCAAGAGAAAAGGGAGCAAGCAGGCATTGCCCAAGCAGGCATTGCTGGATATTACCCCTACCAGTCCTCTGGGGGTAATGATATCAAATTGGGAAGATATCGAGAATATTAGTAAGTTAACCCAAGAAAGGCCAATAGAAAAGAGATCAAAAGAAGTGAAATGGGAACTACTAGGTAACTTACCTCTCCCCTATAACCCTTCTTATTGTTTACAAACTCCCTCGGTTGTAGTTCCCACAGCCCCAAGAAATACTCCCCCTCCCTCTCCACAACTCCCCTCAGCTGTAAACCTCACAGCCCTGTTCAATCAAGGGTATGGAAGTCCCAAAAGAACTAAAGCCCAAAGAAAAAAACAGACAGCCCTAAGAAACGTCAGAACCTTTTTAGTAGATCAGGAAAGCTCTGGTGAAGAAGACAAAAGTTTAAAAACAACAAAAGAAGTAGGGAAACTGATGGAAGACCTCTTGGGAGTAGCTGAACAATTAAACAAATTCTTAGGACTCGATTGGGAATGTAACTCAGCCCTGACTGAGTACTGTACTCCCTTGCCCGAAAGAACCAGAAAGGCTGTTCCCCATGAGAAAAATGTCAAAAAGGCATTTAAAGATCAGCAAGAAAAAAATAAAACCCCTATTACCTGGTTAGAAAGACTAAAGAAAAATTTACAGCAATATTTAGGCATTAGTCCTGATACACCAGCTGGCCTAATATTGTTGAAAGTCCACTTTATAAATTATGCCTGGAGTGATATTAAAAGAGAACTAAAGAAATTAGATGGATGGGAAAAAGGGGAGCTCAAAGACTTACTGAGAGAAGCCCAAAAAATATATATAAGCAGACCCCAACAAATTGTTTCAAGAGTCCAGGCAGTAAAATGTTTTTATTGTAAAAGAAAAGGTCATCTAAAAAGAAATTGTCTGAAAAGACAGAGGGACTTGAAACTATTTGAATAAAATAAATGAGATTAAAAGTGTCAAGAGCTCTATTTTGCAAGAATAACACACTGTAACCAGCTCTTGACAAAACTGAATTGAAACCTCAAGGTGAAAAATATAAATTTATAGTAAAGACTGAATCTAATCGAAAAGATATAACCAAAGTTCCCCAAAATTATAAAGCCAGTAAAACTACAATCAAAGTGATTAAAACAAAGAAGAAAAAAAAAATAAATTCACAATACCTCTCAAAAAAACAAGTTTAAATTTAGCAGTTTATTTCAAATACTGGAGAGAATGACTAGACCTTCCCTTTTGCACTACCAACCCACGTAAAACACGCTGGGATCAGCCCAGCAACCGTCCGAGCAGTGCCCCAAACCCTGTGATAAACAGACAGATCTCTGTAAGGAGCGGGCTCACACTGCCGGGACCCCCCGAGCTCACCAACGCCAGATCCTTCCTCAGCCCGGCTGCCGGCGGCCTGCCCGTGGGAGTCATCTACCTTGCCCTGGCACACGAGCTGGAGACACTGTGTGCCATCGCAGAGTCGGCGTCCCCTCCCGACACACACCCCGGAGACACCGCGGAGTGAACTGTCAGCTTCGGCTCTTGGCTGCTGCTTCTCTGTCTTCCCCGAGCGGGAGGAGGGGGGGAAGGAGGAAAACTGAAGAGGTGTCCTGCAGGAGCAGGACAAGAGAGTCTATAACTTTAATTTTGGTGACTTGAGAAGAGGAAAGTTATTTCTGTAATATATTTAGTCCTTTAGAACAACAAACACCAGGTCCTAAAAGTATGTATATGTATGCAGTTGAATGTCTTCACCCATATTTGCAATTAAATTTGGAGAAGATTTTGAACAGTGATAAGGAGAGAGGAGGAGAGAAAGTGATTGATTTATGCTGTGTTGGAAACCCTGCTGTAGTGAGTCTGTGGTTGTGTTTGTCAATGTAGTAGAAGAAAGCGTTGTGAGGTTTTTACTGTTAAAAATTTGATTTTAGAGGAGCTGATATGTGTTTGCAAGTGATAAAATGGATTAATTTGCTTACCTGTGTCTCAAGTTTGGCACTTTTAGAGATCCTCACCCATTAAACAAGCTAACATGAGAAAAGGGAGGGCTATAGTGAAATAAGAAGGGGAACCACTGCTTTACTCTTGATATGGGTTAGCAATAATATTGGAAATTAAGTCTTTATAAAAAGTTCATTTCAGCAGACAGACCTGGTAACCAAGCAAAGACACCAAAACTCGGACTGGAGGTGGTATGGATGAAAAAGATTTTTGTGCGAAAATGAACAAATACCAATCTCCAAAAAGTGATGCATATACAGAATTGAAGTGCAATTTTGAATAATACTGTCAGAACACTAGATAATACCATGACTATTATATTCGTCTTTTGTTATCTTCTGATTTGTAAATATTCTGTCCTGGCAGTTTAACAACCTTTTATACTTCCTGATTACTACAGCTATCCTGGGGAAAGGGAGCAGGGAGAGAATTTATTAACTCCTTTGTACCCGGGGGTGGGGGAAAGGGGGGGCTAGACCGAATCCTGAAGGGCTGTGCTGAATCCTAAAAGGCTGTAAATAGCCCCAAGATCCCCAATACAAAAAGGCTAAAAGAACAAAAATCAGGAAGCATAATTCTAATCAATACAAGAGCTGTATTTTAAGTATTAATCAAACTTTAGTACCCACTGCTGTAAGTTTTGTATTGATAAGGGGAGCCATGGGTCAAACAGAAAAAGCTCATTTCTTGAAACCTTTAAAATACAAATTAGGAAAGTAATTTGAAATCCACAGATTCTTATACATGCCAAACTCACCAGTTTGTTTACTGGGAAGAGACTTACTAGAGCCACTGAGAGCTGAAATTAAATTTGAACAGAACAAAATAAAATTCAAAGTAAAAAGGAGCAATTGATTGAGATTTTAAATCTTGCCCTAATAGAGACTCAAAGTTCAAGCAGCATACATGAAGTAGTAACGGATCAAAGTATGAGCTTCGAAAACTTCAAGAAGAGCAAAAATAACATTGTCAATTGAAGTAAAAGTTAAATTAGGGGCACAGCCAATAAAGATTAAACAATATCCCCTAAAATAGAGAATCAGGAAAGGATTCAACACAATATAGAAAAGTTTATTAAACATGAGTTATTAAAAATTATATTGTACATTTATAAAAACAACTTAGAAATGTTAAAGAGCTAATCCTCGAAACAAGCTTATAACCTCGAGAGGCCAATTCATAATGTTGTACCTAGAGATTATATATGTAAGATCTTTTACAGGTGAATCCCTGGAGCCACAGTGAAAAATCTATATCAAGTGATGCTAATTACACGAACTGCAATCAAAATTAAAAAAGCAACTTCCTTAAATACATTACACCAAAGTCAAGAAAACGCCAAGATCTGCATAGACAACATCACCAACAGAAAATTTAAAATAAAATTAAGACATAAACCGACAAATGGAAACTTAAAGACATTTTTTTAAACTTTTGACTCTATTACTGTATACAATAAATAAGACAAAATATACAAAGTTAATGTTATAAAAATCAAAAAGTCACGAATCAATAAGTTAATAATAAAAAAGGGGAGGGAATTGTGATATATAAATAATTGTGATTCGTGGAACAAATGGGTGATTACATCAAAATAAAACAAACGGATTGTAAAACTTAATTACACCCCCATAAAGAAATAAAACAGACCCTCACAAGGTCAAGAGGCCTAAAACCTCCTTACTATCCTAAGGATAAAATATAGTAGAACTTTAAATCTTTAGGCGCCTGTTCGTCCAAGAATGCATGAATTATGACTGGTTGTAGAGATAACCCTTTTAGCTTTAGCTGTAAGAAAACCCATATATTAAATACTTAGCAAAAACCTGTAGAATGTATATGTATATGATATAATTAATATGCATGAAGTAGCTAAGATAAATACTAAATGTACCCTGTAGTAGGGGTGTGCAGATTTGGGAAACTGGTCTCATTTCTGTCACCCAGCCGGCTGCTTGCTTTTACCATATAATAAACTATTATTCGAAACTTATAGAAACTCGAGACTTTGTTTATCACACGCTCCATAGCCCCGGTTTTTGCATACCTCGTGCGCTGCTTGTGTTTGTTTTTCCCGGTGCCTCTTTCGGTTCCGGGTTCCGGGTCCTTCCTGCCTTCTGAGTGGTTCCCGCTCGGGTCCCGCTGCTGCTTCCGCCGGCGCGGGTCTCTCGATCTCGTTGTTTGCTGGGGCGCCGGAGGTGGTGGCCCTTCCTCAGGGACCTGCTCCAGGGTGTTGAACCCGTGCCTCTGGCCGCTGCTTGGCTGCTGCTGCTGAGCGCGGTAGCGGGCGGCGATACAGGAACTTGCCGAGGCAGCGCGGCAGTTCGCTGGCGCTGGCTCCCACCCTGACCCTGCCCGGGGTGGCTGCAGCGGCGGTGGCCGTGGTTCTGTCTCACACGGCTCTCTCCGGGCAGCGTGTGTCGGGCTGCAGTGTGCTTGTGCGCTCCGCTCAGGGGCTGGGGCCCGTCCCGGGCAGCAGCTGCTGAGGTTTTTTCGGGCGGTTGCCGAGTCCCACAAGCACATATCAAGAAGGTCGGTAACGTTCAGTTCTGACATGTGACGCTGGGCCCACAGCAAGAGGTTCTGCAAGGGCTGTTGGTCAATTTTCGCGCTATGCTGCTTAAGCTCGCGTTTTAAAATTAAATAAATGTGGTTTTGTTCAGAAGATATTTGAGTCCCCATTGTACCCTACTTATAATGTTACAAAGTCTTTAAAATAATTGCCCAATCTGGAGTTCGTAGTCAGCTCACTCAGCAGTTCCCGCCTGCTGAGGACAAGTTTCCGTGCACGTCTTCCGTCTTAGAATCATAGAATCATAGAATCGATTGGGTTGGAAAAGACCTCCGAGATCATCGAGTCCAACCCTTGGTCCAAATCCAGTCCATTTACTAGATCATGGCACTCAGTGCCACGTCCAATCTGCGTTTAAAAATCTCCAGGGATGGTGAATCCACCACCTCTCTGGGCAGCCCATTCCAATGCCTGATCACTCTCTCTGTAAAGAATTTTCTCCTGACATCCAACTTAAATTTCCCCTGGCGGAGCTTAAGCCCGTGCCCCCTTGTCCTATTGCTGAGTGCCTGAGAGAAGAGACCAACCCCCACCTGGCTAGAACTTCCCTTCAGGTAGTTATAGACAGTGATGAGGTCACCTCTGAGCCTCCTCTTCTCCAGGCTAAACAACCCCAGCTCCCTCAGCCTCTCCCCATAGGACTTATGCTCCAGTCCCTTCACCAGCCTTGTTGCTCTTCTCTGGACCCGCTCCAGCACCTCAGTATCCTTTCTGAACTGAGGGGCCCAGAACTGAACACAATACTCAAGGTGTGGCCTCACCAACGCAGAGTACAGGGGAAGGATCACTTCCCTGCTCCTGCTGGCCACACTATTTTTGATACGGGACAAGATCCCATTGGCCTTCTTGGCCACCTGGGCACACTGTTGGCTCATGTTGAGCTTCCTGTCAATTAGTACCCCCAGGTCCCTTTCTGCCTGGCTGCTCTTCAGCCACTCTGTGCCCAGCCTGTAGCGCTGCATGGGGTTGTTGTGGCCAAAGTGCAGGACCCGGCACTTGGCTTTATTGAACTTCATCCCATTGGAATCAGCCCATCTCTCAAGTCTATCCAGATCCCTCTGCAGAGCCCTCCTGCCTTCCAGCAGGTCGACACTCCCTCCCAATTTAGTGTCATCAGCAAATTTGCTGATGATACACTCAATCCCCTCATCTAAATCATCAATAAAGATGTTAAACGGGACTGGGCCCAACACTGATCCCTGGGGAACACCACTGGTGACCGGCCGCCAGCTGGCTGCAGCTCCATTCACCAGCACTCTCTGGGCCCGACCCTCCAGCCAGCTCCTAATCCAGGAGAGGGTATACTTGTCCAAGCCATGGGCTACCAGCTTTTCCAGGAGTATACTATGGGAGACAGTGTCAAAGGCCTTGCTGAAGTCTAGATAGACCACATCCACAGCCTTCCCCTCATCCACCAGGTGGGTCACCTGATCGTAAAAAGAGATCAGGTTGGTCAGACAGGACCTGCCCCTCCTAAACCCATGCTGGCTGGGTCTAATCCCTTGTCCATCCTGAAGGTGCTGTGTGATTGCGCTCAGGATGATCTGTTCCATAACCCTGCCAGGCACCGAGGTCAGGCTGACAGGCCTATAGTTGCCAGGGTCCTGCTTGCAGCCTTTTTTGTGGATTGGGGTGACATTCGCCAACCTCCAATCATTTGGGACCTTCCCAGAGAGCCAGGACTGTTGGAAGATGATGGAGAGCGGTTTGGCAAGCTCTTCTGCCAGCTCTCTCATCACCCTGGGATGGATCCCGTCTGGTCCCATAGACTTGTTGGGATCCAGCTGGCTCAGTAAGTCGCTAACTACATCCTCCTGGAATACAGGAGGGCTATTCAGCTCTCTGTTTCTGTCTATCTGGTCTAGAGGCCAGTTGTCCTGAGGGCCACCTGTCTTACTGCTAAAAACTGAGGCAAAGTAGGTGTTGAGTACCTCAGCCTTCTCCTCATCTTTGTTAACTATATTTCCCTCAAAGTCCAACAGAGAACTGAGGTTTTCCTTGCCTCTCCTTTTGCTATTAATGTATTTATAAAAGGACTTTTTGTTATCCCTAACTGAATTAGCCAAATTAACTTCAAATTCCACTTTTCTTTCCCTAATTTTTTTTCCTGCATGACCTAGCTCTCTTTGTAAATTCTTCATAAGTAACCAGCCCTTTTTTCCACAGTCTGTAAACTTTCTTTTTATCCCTGATTTCTTTTCGAACCTCCCTATTTAACCAAGCCGGCCGTCTTCCCCTCCGGCTGGCCTTTCGGCACACTGGTATAGCCTGTTCCTGTGCGCTCAAAATTGCCTGCTTGAAGCATGTCCATCCCTCCTGGACCCCCTTGCCTTTAAGGGTTGTTTCCCAGGGTATGCCTTGAATTAGTTTTTTGAACAGGCCAAAATCTGCCCTCCGGAAGTCCAGAGTAGAGGTTTTAATGATGGCTCTCCTTACATCCCTGAGGATTGAAAATTCAATTATTTCGTGGTCACTATGCCCCAGGCGGCCTCCAACCACTACATCATCCACCAGCCCCTCTCTGTTTGTAAACAGTAGGTCTAGTGGGGCCTTACCCCTGGTAGGCTCATTTACCAGTTGATGAAGGAAATTATCCTCTATACACTCCAGGAACCTCCTTGACTGCCTCTTCTCTGCAGTGTGAAGCTCCCAGCAGATATCCGGCAGGTTAAAGTCACCCACAAGCACAAGGGCTGGAGATTTTGAGCCATCTGCCAGCTGCTTGTAGAATAATTCATCTCCTTCATCATCCTGGTTGGGCGGTCTGTAACAGACACCCACAAGGATGTCAGCCTTGTTGGCCTTCCCCCTGATTCTGGTCCACAGGCACTCAACCTTGTCACTGCTGACCTCAACTTCAACAGAGTCAAGAGACTCTCTAACATATAAAGCCACCCCTCCACCTCTTCTTCCCTGCCTGTCCTTTCTGAAGAGCTTGTAGCCCCCCATAGCAGCACTCTTCTTTCAGTTCTGACTACGCACACACCACCGAAACACAAGGAGTGCTGCTTCCCTTGGTCCAACCAGCCGATGGCTGACGAATCTTCTAAATGTTAGAAGGTTCTCAGCCCCACGGTTGTGGCGACATTAGTGGCGGTCAGAAAAATAAAAGCTAGACACGATCCCAGTATGGGGAACTGGAATAGTTTATTGAACACAAGAACACTATTTTAAAGGCATCTGGGGCTGTATGTTAATGAAGGGGACAACTTATGTTAATTGGGGAGTTACACAAATTTTTACTACCGTTGCCTAATGGGTTAAATATTTCCCTTAACCAAGATTACATAGGGGGAAAGAGATTAAAGGGGTTTAGACATGGTTTGATACAATCATCTCAAAAGTCCTTTTTGATTTCTGCTGGAGCCAAGCTTGATCCATGAGGTAGAACTTTAACAGGTCTTGTGAGAAGGGTCCAGCTCCTTCAGATCACGAGGTTTTTGTCAGCTTTTGTTTTCCTTTGCTGAAAGCTGGGTTTGGGCTCCCACAGAAATTCGTACCATATGGTTTCTTATCAACCACAGAAAATTTGATTTTTACATAATGCACACTCGGTCACACACAGAACTTCCAGGACCCATAGCAGAGGGCAATCAAAAAGCTGATGCAACTGCTATGGTAACTACAGTTCCCAAAATTCTGGAACAGGCTAAAGTCTCACACCAGTTCTTCCACCAAAACGCACGTTCATTAAAGAGACAATTCCAAATTACAATAAACCAGACCAGAGACATAATTATGTCATGCTCTGACTGCCAGCGAATTACCCCAATGCCAGCTAAGGAAGGGGTTAATCCCAGGGGCATAACAGCCAATGAAATCTGGCAGACAGACGTTACACATATAGCTGAATTCGGGAAACTAAAATATGTCCATGTTACAGTAGACATGTATTCCAGATACATTAATGCAACAGCACACACGGGGGAAAAAGCCAAAGACGTTATCAGACACTGGCTCAGTTGTTTCGCAATCCTAGGAATTCCAAACACCATAAAAACCGACAATGGCCCTGCTTATTGTTCTGAAAAAATCAAAACATTTCTCACAGATTGGGGAATACTCCATTCCATAGGTATACCGCATTCACCCACAGGACAAGCGATTGTAGAAAGAGCTCACCGTACACTAAAAGAAATGCTTCAAAGACAAAAAAGAGGGGAGTCGGTATATAGCCCCCAGGAACGCTTACGGAAAGCGTCATATGTTCTAAATTTCTTAAACTGTGATGATACAGACCATAGCTGGTATGAACGCCAACATAAAACTCAAATGCTTTCATCTTCCAAACCACCAGTTATGATCAAAGATCTAATATCTGGGCAATGGTCAGGACCAGGAGATCTCATAACATGGGGAAGGGGATATGCCTGTGTATCCAAGGGTACCAAATTACAATGGGTCCCTTCTAGATGTGTCAGGCCTTATATTAGCCCTCCACCACAACAGGAACAACCACCAGAAGAAATAAGTGAAGGATTTGGATTAGAAGAAACACGACCAACAATAGTAAACACATCACACAGTGGGGAGAAAAAAAAAAAAAAAAAAAAAAAAAGGGGAAAAGAGATATGGGTCTGTTCCCTATGTGTGTAAATCTACATTAACATTTCCTTAAAACAGGGATAATCAGAAAGAAGCAGTAAATGATACAACAGAACCAAAAGAAACGTATAAACAGTAACCAATGCAGAACCAAAAGAAACACATAAACAGTAACCAATACAGAACCAAAACTCCAGGAGTCAAACACAATAAAGGGTTTAAGAGTGCATGTGTAAGGAGAGAATGAAACGGTGGCCACCGGAGTATGAATGAGAAAGTTGAGTGGACGCATGTATGTGTGTGTGAAAGCAAGTACACTTTATAGCAAGACATCTTAAACACTACTTCAGACAACACCACCTGAGACACAACATCTACAACCCAACACATCTCCCTTTTAAATAAAGATGATGCCATTACACAAAGTCACCCTCAGATAAAAGGTTATCCACACCTACAAACCCTGGGTAATTTGAGATTGCTTGAATATTGCACGAACCAATAAAGTTGTCAACAGTTCAATAAAGGCCTTGTGACGATAGGCCCTGTTTTTTATAATTAGTTGAAATAAGATTGGTTATAATAAGAATGTTAAAGATGTATTGTTTCTCAACTTGTTAATAAAAAGAGGGGGGAGATGTGGCAGGAAGAATGTAGCAATGAACCATGGGAGTTGTGGTCTCCCGGGTTCTCAGACAATATTTGATTGTCATTGGTTAGAGGGTCACGTGACATGTTCAGGCGTGGTATTTAAACCGAGGCAGTTTGAATAAACGGTAATTCTGCTCTGGCACTTGTTGGTGTCAGAGTGGGGTTCGTGCCTTGACCAGCACCTCAGGGAAGCGCCAGCATTACTGCTGTCTCTATGACACAATGGGAGGCCCGACATTCCATCCCTGGAGACGCTCCAAGAGGAGCATCCAGACCTGTGTCCAGTCAACAGAAGCGACCGGCCACCGAGCGTGACTGACCATGGCCCTGTCAGCTCTGTGGCGCTGCTCTGTGAGCTGGAGATCAGCCCTGACCCGGCTTGTGCAGCTCTTCCGCTCCCCCCAAAGCTCCGGCACCAAAGGTGAGGACAGAGCCTGACCCCGAAAGCCCCGCAGTGCACGGTGGGGACATTCAAAGCCCTTCCTCCCCTGCACCTCGCCCTCCTCCTCCTCCTCCTCCTCAGTCCTCTCAGCGCCTGACGGCCCCAGCTCGGGATGTGACTTGCAGGGTTTGCTCTTTCTCACAGGCTCAGCCAACCTGCCTCCACCAGCCCCACTGGCAAGCAGCCCTGGCGTTGCTGTTCCATCCAACACTGCCCGGGGGGGGCCCCAGGGCAGTGGGAAGCCCCTGGCTGGGGCAGACCAACGTGCCCCCCAGGGTCAACTGCAGCCCTACCACCATCAGGGGAGAGCAGTGGCCCCGGTCCCAGCAGCGCGGCACAGCCAGCGCAGCCCTGCCAGCTCAGCCAAGCCCTCCGGGACACCCCTGGGCAGTGGCAGCCCCCCAGACGGGAGCACCCCCATGGATGTGGACGTCACCCCGGCACTTAACATCAGCCTGGCCAGTGACGTCTCCATGGAGGAGGATGCCCCCCGCGGCTGCGACCTCTCCCTGGCCACCGACGTCCCCATGGAGGAGGACACCGCCCGCGGCTGCGACCTCTCGCTGGCCAGCGACGTCTCCATGGAGGAGGACGCCCCCCGAGGCTGCGACCTCTCGCTGGCCAGCGATGTCGCCATGGAGGAGGACACCTCCCCGCCCAGGCACACCACCGCCAGCCCCTCAGCCGCACCCCAGCTCCAAGCCACCAGGGAGCCTGGGGTGACTCCAGCCAGCCGCGCTCTGCTGAGTGGGAAGGTCCTGCCGCAGGGGACTCAGGGGCACTTGGCTTGCTCCCCGGGGGCTGCAGGGACCAGCCAGGATGGTGGCAGCAGCGTCCCCGTGCCCACGGACCGTGGAGACACCAAGCTGCAAAGGCGGGGGGCGAAGAGGAAGGGGGGCTCTGAGCCAGGGCCTGCCGTCAAGATCAAGGCTCCTGCAGCCGGGGCTGGGGCAGGAAGATTGGCTTAGGCCTGTTAAAGGGATAGGTCGTTTGGGGACCTATCCCAGGTTGAGGCATAGATCGTTTGGGGATCTATGCCAGTTGGAGGGATAGATCGTTTGGGGATCTGTCCCAGCGGGAGGGAGGGAGGGTGTTTATGTGGGGAAGATGTAGATAGAGATGTAGGGAAGATGTAGAGACAGATGTAGACGTAGATGTCGGTGGACAGAAATTGTGTGAACAATTTCAGTTGCATTTCTGAGACCTTCCCCTTGGCATGGCTGGGTGCAGAGAGTAAAAAAATACTGCGGCACTATATGGCTGTAGGCCTTGTGCCAAAGTGAAGGAGGAGTTGTTCTGGCAGGAAAACAAGTCTTGTGGACACCTGCTGATATCCAATTAGTACTGTACACCACAGTATGTTTTCCTTATGTATCCAATGTAACCTGGGGAAGAATCACATGTCTGTGTGTCACAGGCAGCATCTAAGCTGCCTGTCCTCTAATAAAGCGGACATTTTTGCCAATCCTCTTGATTTGTGTGCATTTCTGTCTGACCCCCTCCGCCGTTACGTAGATATAGTTACCAGTTTTCTTCTGGTTACGGAATAAAAGATTTTATTCCAACACCTGCCTGTGTCTGCATGGAATGGGGAGGGAGTGCAGGGTGGCCCCAGCAAATGGCAGCAAGCAGATCCAGCAAGGCCCAAAGGGCACCAAGGGCACCCAAAGGGCCCCCCGGGCCTGAGTCACTGCCAGAGGTGCAGGCTCTCACGCAGGGTCACTGCCCTGTCCCCTTCGCCTGGGGAAGCAGCCCTTTGGCGTGGCAGCCAGGACACATGGGTCCCGTGCAGGACTCGCGCAGACGGCCCCACGCCCAAAGCAGCCCTGAGCAGAGCCTGGGCACCATCCTGCCGCTCTGGGGCTTTGGAAGGCTGCTCCCAGTGAGCCCACCGTGTCCCCGGTCACCCCAGCGCAGCCCCAGACAGGGCTCCTCCGGGCTGCCCTGGGGCTGCATTGGACAGGGCCCATAAGGGAGAGGGAAGAATGCGCTGGCAACCACATCCGGGGCCTCACAGGAGCCCAGGGAGACGACATCCGTAGATCTCGGGCAGGTGACACTCGGAAGGTCTCGACCTCTGTCTTGGGGTGGATGGCGAGCCACTCAGGAGTTGATGGGTCAGGATCAAAGGGCGGGCAGGCTGGGAATGGGCACACTGCTGTGGGGGTTTGCTCCAGGCCTCCTGAGCAGGAGCAAGATGTGGAGGAGACCTCTCCAGGCAGCTTGAAGCAGCCTCCAGGTCACAGTCCCTGCTTCTCGTGGAGACTTCAACTGCCCTGACGGCAGCTGGAGAAGCAACACAGCCAAGCACCAACCGTCCAGCAGGTTCCCGGAAAGCGGTGACGACAACTTCCTGGCCCAGGGGGCTGGAGCCTCTGACAAGCAAAAGGAATGCTGTGCTGCTCCACCTCTTACTAACACACCGCAAAGACCTTGTTGGAGATGGGAAGGTCCGGGACAGCCGGGGCTGTAGAGACCATGGGATTGTGGTCGTCTGAAATTCCAGCCAGTGGGAAACACAGAAATAGCCAGGAGATCGAGGAGCCGACAAAAAAAAAATAAACTTTGATTGCAATAAAAGGGAGACTTCACTGGACAAACCGCAGTGAGGTGGCTCAGCTCAGTGGAGGTCGCAGCCCCCTTTTAACCCCTTTGAGTGGCGGTCTGAAAAATAAAAGCTAGACACGATCCCAGTATGGGGAACTGGAATAGTTTATTGAACACGAGAACACTATTTTAAAGGCATCTGGGACTGTATGTTAATGAAGGGGACAACTTATGTTAATTGGGGAGTTACACAAATTTTTACTACCGTTGCCTAATGGGTTAAATATTTCCCTTAACCAAGATTACATAGGGGGAAAGAGATTAAAGGGGTTTAGACATGGTTTGATACAATCATCTCAAAAGTCCTTTTTGATTTCTGCTGGAGCCAAGCTTGATCCATGAGGTAGAACTTTAACAGGTCTTGTGAGAAGGGTCCAGCTCCTTCAGATCACGAGGTTTTTGTCAGCTTTTGTTTTCCTTTGCTGAAAGCTGGGTTTGGGCTCCCACAGAAATTCGTACCATATGGTTTCTTCTCAACCACAGAAAATTTGATTTTTACATAATGCACACTCGGTCACACACAGAACTTCCAGGACCCATAGCAGAGGGCAATCAAAAAGCTGATGCAACTGCTATGGTAACTACAGTTCCCAAAATTCTGGAACAGGCTAAAGTCTCACACCAGTTCTTCCACCAAAACGCATGTTCATTAAAGAGACAATTCCAAATTACAATAAACCAGACCAGAGACATAATTATGTCATGCTCTGACTGCCAGCGAATTACCCCAATGCCAGCTAAGGAAGGGGTTAATCCCAGGGGCATAACAGCCAATGAAATCTGGCAGACAGACGTTACACATATAGCTGAATTCGGGAAACTAAAATATGTCCATGTTACAGTAGACATGTATTCCAGATACATTAATGCAACAGCACACACGGGAGAAAAAGCCAAAGACGTTATCAGACACTGGCTCAGTTGTTTCGCAATCCTAGGAATTCCAAACACCATAAAAACCGACAATGGCCCTGCTTATTGTTCTGAAAAAATCAAAACATTTCTCACAGATTGGGGAATACTCCATTCCATAGGTATACCGCATTCACCCACAGGACAAGCGATTGTAGAAAGAGCTCACCGTACACTAAAAGAAATGCTTCAAAGACAAAAAAGAGGGGAGTCGGTATATAGCCCCCAGGAACGCTTACGGAAAGTGTCATATGTTCTAAATTTCTTAAACTGTGATGATACAGACCATAGCAGGTATGAACGCCAACATAAAACTCAAATGCTTTCATCTTCCAAACCACCAGTTATGATCAAAGATCTAATATCTGGGCAATGGTCAGGACCAGTAGATCTCATAACGTGGGGAAGGGGATATGCCTGTGTATCCAAGGGTACCAAATTACAATGGGTCCCTTCTAGATGTGTCAGGCCTTATATTAGCCCTCCACCACAACAGGAGCAACCACCAGAAGAAATAAGTGAAGGATTTGGATTAGAAGAAACACGACCAACAATAGTAAACACATCACACAGTGGGGAGAAAAAAAAAAAAAAAAAAAAAAAAGGGGAAAAGAGATATGGGTCTGTTCCCTATGTGTGTAAATCTACATTAACATTTCCTTAAAACAGGGATAATCAGAAAGAAGCAGTAAATGATACAACAGAACCAAAAGAAACGTATAAACAGTAACCAATGCAGAACCAAAAGAAACACATAAACAGTAACCAATACAGAACCAAAACTCCAGGAGTCAAACACAATAAAGGGTTTAAGAGTGCATGTGTAAGGAGAGAATGAAACGGTGGCCACCGGAGTATGAATGAGTAAGTTGAGTGGACGCATGTATGTGTGTGTGAAAGCAAGTACACTTTATAGCAAGACATCTTAAACACTACTTCAGACAACACCACCTCAGACACAACATCTACAACCCAACACATTTCCCTTTTAAATAAAGATGATGCCATTACACAAAGTCACCCTCAGATAAAAGGTTATCCACACCTACAAACCCTGGGTAATTTGAGATTGCTTGAATATTGCACGAACCAATAAAGTTGTCAACAGTTCAATAAAGGCCTTGTGACGATAGGCCCTGTTTTTTATAATTAGTTGAAATAAGATTGGTTATAATGAGAATGTTAAAAATGTATTGTTTCTCAACTTGTTAATAAAAAGAGGGGGGAGATGTGGCAGGAAGAATGTAGCAATGAACCATGGGAGTTGTGGTCTCCCGGGTTCTCAGACAATATTTGATTGTCACTGGTTAGAGGGTCACGTGACATGTTCAGGCGTGGTATTTAAACCGAGGCAGTTTGAATAAACGGTAATTCTGCTCTGGCACTTGTTGGTGTCAGAGTGGGGTTCGTGCCTTGACCAGAACCTCAGGGAAGCCCCAGCATTACTGCTGTCTCTATGACACAATGGCAGGCCCGACATTCCATCCCTGGAGACGCTCCAAGAGGAGCATCCAGACCTGTGTCCAGTCAACAGAAGCGACCGGCCACCGAGCGTGACTGACCATGGCCCTGTCAGCTCTGTGGCGCCGCTCTGTGAGCTGGAGATCAGCCCTGACCCGGCTCGTGCAGCTCTTCCGCTCCCCCCAAAGCTCCGGCACCAAAGGTGAGGACAGAGCCTGACCCCGAAAGCCCCGCAGTGCACGGTGGGGACATTCAGAGCCCTTCCTCCCCTGCACCTCGCCCTCCTCCTCCTCCTCCTCCTCAGTCCTCTCAGCGCCTGACGGCCCCAGCTCGGGATGTGACTTGCAGGGTTTGCTCTTTCTCACAGGCTCAGCCAACCTGCCTCCACCAGCCCCACTGGCAAGCAGCCCTGGCGTTCCCGGTCCATCCAACACTGCCCGGGGGGGGCCCCAGGGCAGTGGGAAGCCCCTGGCTGGGGCAGACCAACGTGCCCCCCAGGGTCAACTGCAGCCCTACCACCATCAGGGGAGAGCAGTGGCCCCGGTCCCAGCAGCGCGGCACAGCCAGCGCAGCCCTGCCAGCTCAGCCAAGCCCTCCGGGACACCCCTGGGCAGTGGCAGCCCCCCAGACGGGAGCACCCCCATGGATGTGGACGTCACCCCGGCACTTAACATCAGCCTGGCCAGTGACGTCTCCATGGAGGAGGACGCCCCCCGCGGCTGCGACCTCTCCCTGGCCACCGACGTCCCCATGGAGGAGGACACCGCCCGCGGCTGCGACCTCTCGCTGGCCAGCGACGTCTCCATGGAGGAGGACGCCCCCCGAGGCTGCGACCTCTCGCTGGCCAGCGATGTCGCCATGGAGGAGGACACCTCCCCGCCCAGGCACACCACCGCCAGCCCCTCAGCCGCACCCCAGCTCCAAGCCACCAGGGAGCCTGGGGTGACTCCAGCCAGCCGCGCTCTGCTGAGTGGGAAGGTCCTGCCGCAGGGGACTCAGGGGCACTTGGCTTGCTCCCCGGGGGCTGCAGGGACCAGCCAGGATGGTGGCAGCAGCGTCCCCGTGCCCACGGACCGTGGAGACACCAAGCTGCAAAGGCGGGGGGCGAAGAGGAAGGGGGGCTCTGAGCCAGGGCCTGCCACTAAGATCAAGGCTCCTGCAGCCAGGGCTGGGGCAGGAAGATTGGCTTAGGCCTGTTAAAGGGATAGGTCGTTTGGGGACCTATCCCAGTTTGAGGGAGAGGTCGTTTGGGGACCTATCCCAGGTTGAGGCATAGATCGTTTGGGGATCTATGCCAGTTGGAGGGATAGATCGTTTGGGGATCTATCCCAGTGGGAGGGAGGGAGGGTGTTTATGTGGGGAAGATGTAGATAGAGATGTAGGGAAGATGTAGAGATAGATGTAGACGTAGATGTCGGTGGACAGAAATTGTGTGAACAATTTCAGTTGCGTTTCTGAGACCTTCCCCTTGGCATGGCTGGGTGCAGAGAGTAAAAAAATACTGCGCCACTTCTATGGCTGCAGGCCTTGTGCCAAGGTGAAGGAGGAGTTGTTCTGGCAGGAAAGCAAGTTTTATGGACACCTGCTGATATCCAATTAGTACTGTACACCACAGTATGTTTTCCTTATGTATCCAATGTAACCTGGGGAAGAATCACATGTCTGTGTGTCACAGGCAGCATCTAAGCTGCCTGTCCTCTAATAAAGCAGACATTTTTGCCAATCCTCTTGATTTGTGTGCATTTCTGTCTGACCCCCTCCGCCGTTCCGTAGATATAGTTACCAGTTTTCTTCTGGTTACGGAATAAAAGATTTTATTCCAACACCTGCCTGTGTCTGCATGGAATGGGGAGGGAGTGCAGGGTGGCCCCAGCAAATGGCAGCAAGCAGATCCAGCAAGGCCCAAAGGGCACCAAGGGCACCCAAAGGGCACCAAGGGCACCCAAAGGGCACCCCGGGCCTGAGTGACTGCCAGAGGTGCAGGCTCTCACGCAGGGTCACTCCCCTGTCCCCTTCGCCTGGGGAAGCAGCCCTTTGGCGTGGCAGCCAGGACACATGGGTCCCGTGCAGGACTCGCGCAGACGGCCCCACGCCCAAAGCAGCCCTGAGCAGAGCCTGGGCACCATCCTGCCGCTCTGGGGCTTTGGAAGGCTGCTCCCAGTGAGCCCACCGTGTCCCCGGTCACCCCAGCGCAGCCCCAGACAGGGCTCCTCCGGGCTGCCCTGGGGCTGCATTGGACAGGGCCCATAAGGGAGAGGGAAGAATGCGCTGGCAACCACATCCGGGGCCTCACAGGAGCCCAGGGAGACGACATCCGTAGATCTCGGGCAGGTGACACTCGGAAGGTCTCGACCTCTGTCTTGGGGTGGATGGCGAGCCACTCAGGAGTTGATGGGTCAGGATCAAAGGGCGGGCAGGCTGGGAATGGGCACACTGCTGTGGGGGTTTGCTCCAGGCCTCCTGAGCAGGAGCAAGATGTGGAGGAGACCTCTCCAGGCAGCTTGAAGCAGCCTCCAGGTCACAGTCCCTGCTTCTCGTGGAGACTTCAACTGCCCTGACGGCAGCTGGAGAAGCAACACAGCCAAGCACCAACAGTCCAGCAGGTTCCCGGAAAGCGGTGACGACAACTTCCTGGCCCAGGGGGCTGGAGCCTCTGACAAGCAAAAGGAATGCTGTCCTGCTCCACCTCTTACTAACACACCGCAAAGACCTTGTTGGAGATGGGAAGGTCCGGGACAGCCGGGGCTGTAGAGACCATGGGATTGTGGTCGTCTGAAATTCCAGCCAGTGGGAAACACAGAAATAGCCAGGAGATCGAGGAGCCGACAAAAAAAAAATAAACTTTGATTGCAATAAAAGGGAGACTTCACTGGACAAACCGCAGTGAGGTGGCTCAGCTCAGTGGAGGTCGCAGCCCCCTTTTAACCCCTTTGAGTGGCGGTCTGAAAAATAAAAGCTAGACACGATCCCAGTATGGGGAACTGGAATAGTTTATTGAACACGAGAACACTATTTTAAAGGCATCTGGGACTGTATGTTAATGAAGGGGACAACTTATGTTAATTGGGGAGTTACACAAATTTTTACTACCGTTGCCTAATGGGTTAAATATTTCCCTTAACCAAGATTACATAGGGGGAAAGAGATTAAAGGGGTTTAGACATGGTTTGATACAATCATCTCAAAAGTCCTTTTTGATTTCTGCTGGAGCCAAGCTTGATCCATGAGGTAGAACTTTAACAGGTCTTGTGAGAAGGGTCCAGCTCCTTCAGATCACGAGGTTTTTGTCAGCTTTTGTTTTCCTTTGCTGAAAGCTGGGTTTGGGCTCCCACAGAAATTCGTACCATATGGTTTCTTCTCAACCACAGAAAATTTGATTTTTACATAATGCACACTCGGTCACACACAGAACTTCCAGGACCCATAGCAGAGGGCAATCAAAAAGCTGATGCAACTGCTATGGTAACTACAGTTCCCAAAATTCTGGAACAGGCTAAAGTCTCACACCAGTTCTTCCACCAAAACGCATGTTCATTAAAGAGACAATTCCAAATTACAATAAACCAGACCAGAGACATAATTATGTCATGCTCTGACTGCCAGCGAATTACCCCAATGCCAGCTAAGGAAGGGGTTAATCCCAGGGGCATAACAGCCAATGAAATCTGGCAGACAGACGTTACACATATAGCTGAATTCGGGAAACTAAAATATGTCCATGTTACAGTAGACATGTATTCCAGATACATTAATGCAACAGCACACACGGGAGAAAAAGCCAAAGACGTTATCAGACACTGGCTCAGTTGTTTCGCAATCCTAGGAATTCCAAACACCATAAAAACCGACAATGGCCCTGCTTATTGTTCTGAAAAAATCAAAACATTTCTCACAGATTGGGGAATACTCCATTCCATAGGTATACCGCATTCACCCACAGGACAAGCGATTGTAGAAAGAGCTCACCGTACACTAAAAGAAATGCTTCAAAGACAAAAAAGAGGGGAGTCGGTATATAGCCCCCAGGAACGCTTACGGAAAGCGTCATATGTTCTAAATTTCTTAAACTGTGATGATACAGACCATAGCAGGTATGAACGCCAACATAAAACTCAAATGCTTTCATCTTCCAAACCACCAGTTATGATCAAAGATCTAATATCTGGGCAATGGTCAGGACCAGTAGATCTCATAACGTGGGGAAGGGGATATGCCTGTGTATCCAAGGGTACCAAATTACAATGGGTCCCTTCTAGATGTGTCAGGCCTTATATTAGCCCTCCACCACAACAGGAGCAACCACCAGAAGAAATAAGTGAAGGATTTGGATTAGAAGAAACACGACCAACAATAGTAAACACATCACACAGTGGGGAGAAAAAAAAAAAAAAAAAAAAAAAAAGGGGAAAAGAGATATGGGTCTGTTCCCTATGTGTGTAAATCTACATTAACATTTCCTTAAAACAGGGATAATCAGAAAGAAGCAGTAAATGATACAACAGAACCAAAAGAAACGTATAAACAGTAACCAATGCAGAACCAAAAGAAACACATAAACAGTAACCAATACAGAACCAAAACTCCAGGAGTCAAACACAATAAAGGGTTTAAGAGTGCATGTGTAAGGAGAGAATGAAACGGTGGCCACCGGAGTATGAATGAGAAAGTTGAGTGGACGCATGTATGTGTGTGTGAAAGCAAGTACACTTTATAGCAAGACATCTTAAACACTACTTCAGACAACACCACCTCAGACACAACATCTACAACCCAACACATTTCCCTTTTAAATAAAGATGATGCCATTACACAAAGTCACCCTCAGATAAAAGGTTATCCACACCTACAAACCCTGGGTAATTTGAGATTGCTTGAATATTGCACGAACCAATAAAGTTGTCAACAGTTCAATAAAGGCCTTGTGACGATAGGCCCTGTTTTTTATAATTAGTTGAAATAAGATTGGTTATAATGAGAATGTTAAAAATGTATTGTTTCTCAACTTGTTAATAAAAAGAGGGGGGAGATGTGGCAGGAAGAATGTAGCAATGAACCATGGGAGTTGTGGTCTCCCGGGTTCTCAGACAATATTTGATTGTCACTGGTTAGAGGGTCACGTGACATGTTCAGGCGTGGTATTTAAACCGAGGCAGTTTGAATAAACGGTAATTCTGCTCTGGCACTTGTTGGTGTCAGAGTGGGGTTCGTGCCTTGACCAGAACCTCAGGGAAGCCCCAGCATTACTGCTGTCTCTATGACACAATGGCAGGCCCGACATTCCATCCCTGGAGACGCTCCAAGAGGAGCATCCAGACCTGTGTCCAGTCAACAGAAGCGACCGGCCACCGAGCGTGACTGACCATGGCCCTGTCAGCTCTGTGGCGCCGCTCTGTGAGCTGGAGATCAGCCCTGACCCGGCTCGTGCAGCTCTTCCGCTCCCCCCAAAGCTCCGGCACCAAAGGTGAGGACAGAGCCTGACCCCGAAAGCCCCGCAGTGCACGGTGGGGACATTCAGAGCCCTTCCTCCCCTGCACCTCGCCCTCCTCCTCCTCCTCCTCCTCAGTCCTCTCAGCGCCTGACGGCCCCAGCTCGGGATGTGACTTGCAGGGTTTGCTCTTTCTCACAGGCTCAGCCAACCTGCCTCCACCAGCCCCACTGGCAAGCAGCCCTGGCGTTCCCGGTCCATCCAACACTGCCCGGGGGGGGCCCCAGGGCAGTGGGAAGCCCCTGGCTGGGGCAGACCAACGTGCCCCCCAGGGTCAACTGCAGCCCTACCACCATCAGGGGAGAGCAGTGGCCCCGGTCCCAGCAGCGCGGCACAGCCAGCGCAGCCCTGCCAGCTCAGCCAAGCCCTCCGGGACACCCCTGGGCAGTGGCAGCCCCCCAGACGGGAGCACCCCCATGGATGTGGACGTCACCCCGGCACTTAACATCAGCCTGGCCAGTGACGTCTCCATGGAGGAGGACGCCCCCCGCGGCTGCGACCTCTCCCTGGCCACCGACGTCCCCATGGAGGAGGACACCGCCCGCGGCTGCGACCTCTCGCTGGCCAGCGACGTCTCCATGGAGGAGGACGCCCCCCGAGGCTGCGACCTCTCGCTGGCCAGCGATGTCGCCATGGAGGAGGACACCTCCCCGCCCAGGCACACCACCGCCAGCCCCTCAGCCGCACCCCAGCTCCAAGCCACTAGGGAGCCTGGGGTGACTCCAGCCAGCCGCGCTCTGCTGAGTGGGAAGGTCCTGCCGCAGGGGACTCAGGGGCACTTGGCTTGCTCCCCGGGGGCTGCAGGGACCAGCCAGGATGGTGGCAGCAGCGTCCCCGTGCCCACGGACCGTGGAGACACCAAGCTGCAAAGGCGGGGGGCGAAGAGGAAGGGGGGCTCTGAGCCAGGGCCTGCCACTAAGATCAAGGCTCCTGCAGCCAGGGCTGGGGCAGGAAGATTGGCTTAGGCCTGTTAAAGGGATAGGTCGTTTGGGGACCTATCCCAGTTTGAGGGAGAGGTCGTTTGGGGACCTATCCCAGGTTGAGGCATAGATCGTTTGGGGATCTATGCCAGTTGGAGGGATAGATCGTTTGGGGATCTATCCCAGTGGGAGGGAGGGAGGGTGTTTATGTGGGGAAGATGTAGATAGAGATGTAGGGAAGATGTAGAGATAGATGTAGACGTAGATGTCGGTGGACAGAAATTGTGTGAACAATTTCAGTTGCGTTTCTGAGACCTTCCCCTTGGCATGGCTGGGTGCAGAGAGTAAAAAAATACTGCGCCACTTCTATGGCTGCAGGCCTTGTGCCAAGGTGAAGGAGGAGTTGTTCTGGCAGGAAAGCAAGTTTTATGGACACCTGCTGATATCCAATTAGTACTGTACACCACAGTATGTTTTCCTTATGTATCCAATGTAACCTGGGGAAGAATCACATGTCTGTGTGTCACAGGCAGCATCTAAGCTGCCTGTCCTCTAATAAAGCGGACATTTTTGCCAATCCTCTTGATTTGTGTGCATTTCTGTCTGACCCCCTCCGCCGTTCCGTAGATATAGTTACCAGTTTTCTTCTGGTTACGGAATAAAAGATTTTATTCCAACACCTGCCTGTGTCTGCATGGAATGGGGAGGGAGTGCAGGGTGGCCCCAGCAAATGGCAGCAAGCAGATCCAGCAAGGCCCAAAGGGCACCAAGGGCACCCAAAGGGCACCAAGGGCACCCAAAGGGCACCCCGGGCCTGAGTGACTGCCAGAGGTGCAGGCTCTCACGCAGGGTCACTCCCCTGTCCCCTTCGCCTGGGGAAGCAGCCCTTTGGCGTGGCAGCCAGGACACATGGGTCCCGTGCAGGACTCGCGCAGACGGCCCCACGCCCAAAGCAGCCCTGAGCAGAGCCTGGGCACCATCCTGCCGCTCTGGGGCTTTGGAAGGCTGCTCCCAGTGAGCCCACCGTGTCCCCCGGTCACCCCAGCGCAGCCCCAGACAGGGCTCCTCCGGGCTGCCCTGGGGCTGCATTGGACAGGGCCCATAAGGGAGAGGGAAGAATGCGCTGGCAACCACATCCGGGGCCTCACAGGAGCCCAGGGAGACGACATCTGTAGATCTCGGGGAGGTGACACTCGGAAGGTCTCGACCTCTGTCTTGGGGTGGATGGCGAGCCACTCAGGAGTTGATGGGTCAGGATCAAAGGGCGGGCAGGCTGGGAATGGGCACACTGCTGTGGGGGTTTGCTCCAGGCCTCCTGAGCAGGAGCAAGATGTGGAGGAGACCTCTCCAGGCAGCTTGAAGCAGCCTCCAGGTCACAGTCCCTGCTTCTCGTGGAGACTTCAACTGCCCTGGCGGCAGCTGGAGAAGCAACACAGCCAAGCACCAACAGTCCAGCAGGTTCCCGGAAAGCGGTGACGACAACTTCCTGGCCCAGGGGGCTGGAGCCTCTGACAAGCCAAAGGAATGCTGTGCTGCTCCACCTCTTCCTAACACACCGCAAAGACCTTGTTGGAGATGGGAAGGTCCGGGACAGCCGGGGGCTGTAGAGACCATGGGATTGTGGTCGTCTGAAATTCCAGCCAGTGGGAAACACAGAAATAGCCAGGAGATGGAGGAGCCGACGAAAAAAAATAAACTTTGATTGCAATAAAAGGGAGACTTCACTGGACAAACCGCAGTGAGGTGGCTCAGCTCAGTGGAGGTCGCAGCCCCCTTTTAGCCCCTTTGAGTGGCGGTCTGAAAAATAAAAGCTAGACACGATCCCAGTATGGGGAACTGGAATAGTTTATTGAACACGAGAACACTATTTTAAAGGCATCTGGGGCTGTATGTTAATGAAGGGGACAACCTATGTTAATTGGGGAGTTACACAAATTTTTACTGCAATTTCCAAACAGTTCATTTTTCTTCTAGTAGGATTACATGGGGGACAGAGGGATTACAGGGGTTTAGACATGGTTTGATACAATCATCTCAAAAGTCCTTTCTGATTTCTGCTGGAGCCAAGCTTGATCCATGAGGTAGAACTTTAACAGGTCTTGTGAGAAGGGTCCAGCTCCTTCAGATCACGAGGTTTTTGTCAGCCCTTGTTTTCCTTTGCTGAAAGCTGGGTTTGGGCTCCCACAGAAATTCGTACCATATGGTTTCTTATCAACCACAGAAAATTTGATTTTTACATAATGCACACTCGGTCACACACAGAACTTCCAGGACCCATAGCAGAGGGCAATCAAAAAGCTGATGCAACTGCTATGGTAACTACAGTTCCCAAAATTCTGGAACAGGCTAAAGTCTCACACCAGTTCTTCCACCAAAATGCACGTTCATTAAAGAGACAATTCCAAATTACAATAAACCAGATCAGAGACATAATTATGTCATGCTCTGACTGCCAGCGAATTACCCCAATGCCAGCTAAGGAAGGGGTTAATCCCAGGGGCATAACAGCCAATGAAATCTGGCAGACAGACGTTACACATATAGCTGAATTCGGGAAACTAAAATATGTCCATGTTACAGTAGACATGTATTCCAGATACATTAATGCAACAGCACACACGGGAGAAAAAGCCAAAGACGCTATCAGACACTGGCTCAGTTGTTTCGCAATCCTAGGAATTCCAAAACCCATAAAAACCGACAATGGCCCTGCTTATTGTTCTGAAAAAATCAAAACATTTCTCACAGATTGGGGAATACTCCATTCCATAGGTATACCGCATTCACCCACAGGACAAGCGATTGTAGAAAGAGCTCACCGTACACTAAAAGAAATGCTTCAAAGACAAAAAAGAGGGGAGTCGGTATATAGCCCCCAGGAACGCTTACGGAAAGCGTCATATGTTCTAAATTTCTTAAACTGTGATGATACAGACCATAGCAGGTATGAACGCCAACATAAAACTCAAATGCTTTCATCTTCCAAACCACCAGTTATGATCAAAGATCTAATATCTGGGCAATGGTCAGGACCAGTAGATCTCATAACGTGGGGAAGGGGATATGCCTGTGTATCCAAGGGTGCCAAATTACAATGGGTCCCTTCTAGATGTGTCAGGCCTTATATTAGCCCTCCACCACAACAGGAACAACCACCAGAAGAAATAAGTGAAGGATTTGGATTAGAAGAAACACGACCAACAATAGTAAACACATCACACAGTGGGGAGAAAAAAAAAAAAAAAAAAAAAAAGGGGAAAAGAGATATGGGTCTGTTCCCTATGTGTGTAAATCTACATTAACATTTCCTTAAAACAGGGATAATCACAAAGAAGCAGTAAATGATACAACAGAACCAAAAGAAACGTATAAACAGTAACCAATGCAGAACCAAAAGAAACACATAAACAGTAACCAATACAGAACCAAAACTCCAGGAGTCAAACACAATAAAGGGTTTAAGAGTGCATGTGTAAGGAGAGAATGAAACGGTGGCCACCGGAGTATGAATGAGAAAGTTGAGTGGACGCATGTATGTGTGTGTGAAAGCAAGTACACTTTATAGCAAGACATCTTAAACACTACTTCAGACAACACCACCTCAGACACAACATCTACAACCCAACACATTTCCCTTTTAAATAAAGATGATGCCATTACACAAAGTCACCCTCAGATAAAAGGTTATCCACACCTACAAACCCTGGGTAATTTGAGATTGCTTGAATATTGCACGAACCAATAAAGTTGTCAACAGTTCAATAAAGGCCTTGTGACGATAGGCCCTGTTTTTTATAATTAGTTGAAATAAGATTGGTTATAATGAGAATGTTAAAAATGTATTGTTTCTCAACTTGTTAATAAAAAGAGGGGGGAGATGTGGCAGGAAGAATGTAGCAATGAACCATGGGAGTTGTGGTCTCCCGGGTTCTCAGACAATATTTGATTGTCACTGGTTAGAGGGTCACGTGACATGTTCAGGCGTGGTATTTAAACCGAGGCAGTTTGAATAAACGGTAATTCTGCTCTGGCACTTGTTGGTGTCAGAGTGGGGTTCGTGCCTTGACCAGAACCTCAGGGAAGCCCCAGCATTACTGCTGTCTCTATGACACAATGGCAGGCCCGACATTCCATCCCTGGAGACGCTCCAAGAGGAGCATCCAGACCTGTGTCCAGTCAACAGAAGCGACCGGCCACCGAGCGTGACTGACCATGGCCCTGTCAGCTCTGTGGCGCCGCTCTGTGAGCTGGAGATCAGCCCTGACCCGGCTCGTGCAGCTCTTCCGCTCCCCCCAAAGCTCCGGCACCAAAGGTGAGGACAGAGCCTGACCCCGAAAGCCCCGCAGTGCACGGTGGGGACATTCAGAGCCCTTCCTCCCCTGCACCTCGCCCTCCTCCTCCTCCTCCTCCTCAGTCCTCTCAGCGCCTGACGGCCCCAGCTCGGGATGTGACTTGCAGGGTTTGCTCTTTCTCACAGGCTCAGCCAACCTGCCTCCACCAGCCCCACTGGCAAGCAGCCCTGGCGTTCCCGGTCCATCCAACACTGCCCGGGGGGGGCCCCAGGGCAGTGGGAAGCCCCTGGCTGGGGCAGACCAACGTGCCCCCCAGGGTCAACTGCAGCCCTACCACCATCAGGGGAGAGCAGTGGCCCCGGTCCCAGCAGCGCGGCACAGCCAGCGCAGCCCTGCCAGCTCAGCCAAGCCCTCCGGGACACCCCTGGGCAGTGGCAGCCCCCCAGACGGGAGCACCCCCATGGATGTGGACGTCACCCCGGCACTTAACATCAGCCTGGCCAGTGACGTCTCCATGGAGGAGGACGCCCCCCGCGGCTGCGACCTCTCCCTGGCCACCGACGTCCCCATGGAGGAGGACACCGCCCGCGGCTGCGACCTCTCGCTGGCCAGCGACGTCTCCATGGAGGAGGACGCCCCCCGAGGCTGCGACCTCTCGCTGGCCAGCGATGTCGCCATGGAGGAGGACACCTCCCCGCCCAGGCACACCACCGCCAGCCCCTCAGCCGCACCCCAGCTCCAAGCCACTAGGGAGCCTGGGGTGACTCCAGCCAGCCGCGCTCTGCTGAGTGGGAAGGTCCTGCCGCAGGGGACTCAGGGGCACTTGGCTTGCTCCCCGGGGGCTGCAGGGACCAGCCAGGATGGTGGCAGCAGCGTCCCCGTGCCCACGGACCGTGGAGACACCAAGCTGCAAAGGCGGGGGGCGAAGAGGAAGGGGGGCTCTGAGCCAGGGCCTGCCACTAAGATCAAGGCTCCTGCAGCCAGGGCTGGGGCAGGAAGATTGGCTTAGGCCTGTTAAAGGGATAGGTCGTTTGGGGACCTATCCCAGTTTGAGGGAGAGGTCGTTTGGGGACCTATCCCAGGTTGAGGCATAGATCGTTTGGGGATCTATGCCAGTTGGAGGGATAGATCGTTTGGGGATCTATCCCAGTGGGAGGGAGGGAGGGTGTTTATGTGGGGAAGATGTAGATAGAGATGTAGGGAAGATGTAGAGATAGATGTAGACGTAGATGTCGGTGGACAGAAATTGTGTGAACAATTTCAGTTGCGTTTCTGAGACCTTCCCCTTGGCATGGCTGGGTGCAGAGAGTAAAAAAATACTGCGCCACTTCTATGGCTGCAGGCCTTGTGCCAAGGTGAAGGAGGAGTTGTTCTGGCAGGAAAGCAAGTTTTATGGACACCTGCTGATATCCAATTAGTACTGTACACCACAGTATGTTTTCCTTATGTATCCAATGTAACCTGGGGAAGAATCACATGTCTGTGTGTCACAGGCAGCATCTAAGCTGCCTGTCCTCTAATAAAGCGGACATTTTTGCCAATCCTCTTGATTTGTGTGCATTTCTGTCTGACCCCCTCCGCCGTTCCGTAGATATAGTTACCAGTTTTCTTCTGGTTACGGAATAAAAGATTTTATTCCAACACCTGCCTGTGTCTGCATGGAATGGGGAGGGAGTGCAGGGTGGCCCCAGCAAATGGCAGCAAGCAGATCCAGCAAGGCCCAAAGGGCACCAAGGGCACCCAAAGGGCACCAAGGGCACCCAAAGGGCACCCCGGGCCTGAGTGACTGCCAGAGGTGCAGGCTCTCACGCAGGGTCACTCCCCTGTCCCCTTCGCCTGGGGAAGCAGCCCTTTGGCGTGGCAGCCAGGACACATGGGTCCCGTGCAGGACTCGCGCAGACGGCCCCACGCCCAAAGCAGCCCTGAGCAGAGCCTGGGCACCATCCTGCCGCTCTGGGGCTTTGGAAGGCTGCTCCCAGTGAGCCCACCGTGTCCCCGGTCACCCCAGCGCAGCCCCAGACAGGGCTCCTCCGGGCTGCCCTGGGGCTGCATTGGACAGGGCCCATAAGGGAGAGGGAAGAATGCGCTGGCAACCACATCCGGGGCCTCACAGGAGCCCAGGGAGACGACATCTGTAGATCTCGGGGAGGTGACACTCGGAAGGTCTCGACCTCTGTCTTGGGGTGGATGGCGAGCCACTCAGGAGTTGATGGGTCAGGATCAAAGGGCGGGCAGGCTGGGAATGGGCACACTGCTGTGGGGGTTTGCTCCAGGCCTCCTGAGCAGGAGCAAGATGTGGAGGAGACCTCTCCAGGCAGCTTGAAGCAGCCTCCAGGTCACAGTCCCTGCTTCTCGTGGAGACTTCAACTGCCCTGGCGGCAGCTGGAGAAGCAACACAGCCAAGCACCAACAGTCCAGCAGGTTCCCGGAAAGCGGTGACGACAACTTCCTGGCCCAGGGGGCTGGAGCCTCTGACAAGCCAAAGGAATGCTGTGCTGCTCCACCTCTTCCTAACACACCGCAAAGACCTTGTTGGAGATGGGAAGGTCCGGGACAGCCGGGGCTGTAGAGACCATGGGATTGTGGTCGTCTGAAATTCCAGCCAGTGGGAAACACAGAAATAGCCAGGAGATGGAGGAGCCGACGAAAAAAAATAAACTTTGATTGCAATAAAAGGGAGACTTCACTGGACAAACCGCAGTGAGGTGGCTCAGCTCAGTGGAGGTCGCAGCCCCCTTTTAGCCCCTTTGAGTGGCGGTCTGAAAAATAAAAGCTAGACACGATCCCAGTATGGGGAACTGGAATAGTTTATTGAACACGAGAACACTATTTTAAAGGCATCTGGGGCTGTATGTTAATGAAGGGGACAACCTATGTTAATTGGGGAGTTACACAAATTTTTACTGCAATTTCCAAACAGTTCATTTTTCTTCTAGTAGGATTACATGGGGGACAGAGGGATTACAGGGGTTTAGACATGGTTTGATACAATCATCTCAAAAGTCCTTTCTGATTTCTGCTGGAGCCAAGCTTGATCCATGAGGTAGAACTTTAACAGGTCTTGTGAGAAGGGTCCAGCTCCTTCAGATCACGAGGTTTTTGTCAGCCCTTGTTTTCCTTTGCTGAAAGCTGGGTTTGGGCTCCCACAGAAATTCGTACCATATGGTTTCTTATCAACCACAGAAAATTTGATTTTTACATAATGCACACTCGGTCACACACAGAACTTCCAGGACCCATAGCAGAGGGCAATCAAAAAGCTGATGCAACTGCTATGGTAACTACAGTTCCCAAAATTCTGGAACAGGCTAAAGTCTCACACCAGTTCTTCCACCAAAATGCACGTTCATTAAAGAGACAATTCCAAATTACAATAAACCAGATCAGAGACATAATTATGTCATGCTCTGACTGCCAGCGAATTACCCCAATGCCAGCTAAGGAAGGGGTTAATCCCAGGGGCATAACAGCCAATGAAATCTGGCAGACAGACGTTACACATATAGCTGAATTCGGGAAACTAAAATATGTCCATGTTACAGTAGACATGTATTCCAGATACATTAATGCAACAGCACACACGGGAGAAAAAGCCAAAGACGCTATCAGACACTGGCTCAGTTGTTTCGCAATCCTAGGAATTCCAAAACCCATAAAAACCGACAATGGCCCTGCTTATTGTTCTGAAAAAATCAAAACATTTCTCACAGATTGGGGAATACTCCATTCCATAGGTATACCGCATTCACCCACAGGACAAGCGATTGTAGAAAGAGCTCACCGTACACTAAAAGAAATGCTTCAAAGACAAAAAAGAGGGGAGTCGGTATATAGCCCCCAGGAACGCTTACGGAAAGCGTCATATGTTCTAAATTTCTTAAACTGTGATGATACAGACCATAGCAGGTATGAACGCCAACATAAAACTCAAATGCTTTCATCTTCCAAACCACCAGTTATGATCAAAGATCTAATATCTGGGCAATGGTCAGGACCAGTAGATCTCATAACGTGGGGAAGGGGATATGCCTGTGTATCCAAGGGTGCCAAATTACAATGGGTCCCTTCTAGATGTGTCAGGCCTTATATTAGCCCTCCACCACAACAGGAACAACCACCAGAAGAAATAAGTGAAGGATTTGGATTAGAAGAAACACGACCAACAATAGTAAACACATCACACAGTGGGGAGAAAAAAAAAAAAAAAAAAAAAAAAGGGGAAAAGAGATATGGGTCTGTTCCCTATGTGTGTAAATCTACATTAACATTTCCTTAAAACAGGGATAATCACAAAGAAGCAGTAAATGATACAACAGAACCAAAAGAAACGTATAAACAGTAACCAATGCAGAACCAAAAGAAACACATAAACAGTAACCAATACAGAACCAAAACTCCAGGAGTCAAACACAATAAAGGGTTTAAGAGTGCATGTGTAAGGAGAGAATGAAACGGTGGCCACCGGAGTATGAATGAGAAAGTTGAGTGGACGCATGTATGTGTGTGTGAAAGCAAGTACACTTTATAGCAAGACATCTTAAACACTACTTCAGACAACACCACCTCAGACACAACATCTACAACCCAACACATTTCCCTTTTAAATAAAGATGATGCCATTACACAAAGTCACCCTCAGATAAAAGGTTATCCACACCTACAAACCCTGGGTAATTTGAGATTGCTTGAATATTGCACGAACCAATAAAGTTGTCAACAGTTCAATAAAGGCCTTGTGACGATAGGCCCTGTTTTTTATAATTAGTTGAAATAAGATTGGTTATAATGAGAATGTTAAAAATGTATTGTTTCTCAACTTGTTAATAAAAAGAGGGGGGAGATGTGGCAGGAAGAATGTAGCAATGAACCATGGGAGTTGTGGTCTCCCGGGTTCTCAGACAATATTTGATTGTCACTGGTTAGAGGGTCACGTGACATGTTCAGGCGTGGTATTTAAACCGAGGCAGTTTGAATAAACGGTAATTCTGCTCTGGCACTTGTTGGTGTCAGAGTGGGGTTCGTGCCTTGACCAGCACCTCAGGGAAGCCCCAGCATTACTGCTGTCTCTATGACACAATGGCAGGCCCGACATTCCATCCCTGGAGACGCTCCAAGAGGAGCATCCAGACCTGTGTCCAGTCAACAGAAGCGACCGGCCACCGAGCGTGACTGACCATGGCCCTGTCAGCTCTGTGGCGCCGCTCTGTGAGCTGGAGATCAGCCCTGACCCGGCTCGTGCAGCTCTTCCGCTCCCCCCAAAGCTCCGGCACCAAAGGTGAGGACAGAGCCTGACCCCGAAAGCCCCGCAGTGCACGGTGGGGACATTCAGAGCCCTTCCTCCCCTGCACCTCGCCCTCCTCCTCCTCCTCCTCCTCAGTCCTCTCAGCGCCTGACGGCCCCAGCTCGGGATGTGACTTGCAGGGTTTGCTCTTTCTCACAGGCTCAGCCAACCTGCCTCCACCAGCCCCACTGGCAAGCAGCCCTGGCGTTCCCGGTCCATCCAACACTGCCCGGGGGGGGCCCCAGGGCAGTGGGAAGCCCCTGGCTGGGGCAGACCAACGTGCCCCCCAGGGTCAACTGCAGCCCTACCACCATCAGGGGAGAGCAGTGGCCCCGGTCCCAGCAGCGCGGCACAGCCAGCGCAGCCCTGCCAGCTCAGCCAAGCCCTCCGGGACACCCCTGGGCAGTGGCAGCCCCCCAGACGGGAGCACCCCCATGGATGTGGACGTCACCCCGGCACTTAACATCAGCCTGGCCAGTGACGTCTCCATGGAGGAGGACGCCCCCCGCGGCTGCGACCTCTCCCTGGCCACCGACGTCCCCATGGAGGAGGACACCGCCCGCGGCTGCGACCTCTCGCTGGCCAGCGACGTCTCCATGGAGGAGGACGCCCCCCGAGGCTGCGACCTCTCGCTGGCCAGCGATGTCGCCATGGAGGAGGACACCTCCCCGCCCAGGCACACCACCGCCAGCCCCTCAGCCGCACCCCAGCTCCAAGCCACTAGGGAGCCTGGGGTGACTCCAGCCAGCCGCGCTCTGCTGAGTGGGAAGGTCCTGCCGCAGGGGACTCAGGGGCACTTGGCTTGCTCCCCGGGGGCTGCAGGGACCAGCCAGGATGGTGGCAGCAGCGTCCCCGTGCCCACGGACCGTGGAGACACCAAGCTGCAAAGGCGGGGGGCGAAGAGGAAGGGGGGCTCTGAGCCAGGGCCTGCCACTAAGATCAAGGCTCCTGCAGCCAGGGCTGGGGCAGGAAGATTGGCTTAGGCCTGTTAAAGGGATAGGTCGTTTGGGGACCTATCCCAGTTTGAGGGAGAGGTCGTTTGGGGACCTATCCCAGGTTGAGGCATAGATCGTTTGGGGATCTATGCCAGTTGGAGGGATAGATCGTTTGGGGATCTATCCCAGTGGGAGGGAGGGAGGGTGTTTATGTGGGGAAGATGTAGATAGAGATGTAGGGAAGATGTAGAGATAGATGTAGACGTAGATGTCGGTGGACAGAAATTGTGTGAACAATTTCAGTTGCGTTTCTGAGACCTTCCCCTTGGCATGGCTGGGTGCAGAGAGTAAAAAAATACTGCGCCACTTCTATGGCTGCAGGCCTTGTGCCAAGGTGAAGGAGGAGTTGTTCTGGCAGGAAAGCAAGTTTTATGGACACCTGCTGATATCCAATTAGTACTGTACACCACAGTATGTTTTCCTTATGTATCCAATGTAACCTGGGGAAGAATCACATGTCTGTGTGTCACAGGCAGCATCTAAGCTGCCTGTCCTCTAATAAAGCGGACATTTTTGCCAATCCTCTTGATTTGTGTGCATTTCTGTCTGACCCCCTCCGCCGTTCCGTAGATATAGTTACCAGTTTTCTTCTGGTTACGGAATAAAAGATTTTATTCCAACACCTGCCTGTGTCTGCATGGAATGGGGAGGGAGTGCAGGGTGGCCCCAGCAAATGGCAGCAAGCAGATCCAGCAAGGCCCAAAGGGCACCAAGGGCACCCAAAGGGCACCAAGGGCACCCAAAGGGCACCCCGGGCCTGAGTGACTGCCAGAGGTGCAGGCTCTCACGCAGGGTCACTCCCCTGTCCCCTTCGCCTGGGGAAGCAGCCCTTTGGCGTGGCAGCCAGGACACATGGGTCCCGTGCAGGACTCGCGCAGACGGCCCCACGCCCAAAGCAGCCCTGAGCAGAGCCTGGGCACCATCCTGCCGCTCTGGGGCTTTGGAAGGCTGCTCCCAGTGAGCCCACCGTGTCCCCGGTCACCCCAGCGCAGCCCCAGACAGGGCTCCTCCGGGCTGCCCTGGGGCTGCATTGGACAGGGCCCATAAGGGAGAGGGAAGAATGCGCTGGCAACCACATCCGGGGCCTCACAGGAGCCCAGGGAGACGACATCTGTAGATCTCGGGGAGGTGACACTCGGAAGGTCTCGACCTCTGTCTTGGGGTGGATGGCGAGCCACTCAGGAGTTGATGGGTCAGGATCAAAGGGCGGGCAGGCTGGGAATGGGCACACTGCTGTGGGGGTTTGCTCCAGGCCTCCTGAGCAGGAGCAAGATGTGGAGGAGACCTCTCCAGGCAGCTTGAAGCAGCCTCCAGGTCACAGTCCCTGCTTCTCGTGGAGACTTCAACTGCCCTGGCGGCAGCTGGAGAAGCAACACAGCCAAGCACCAACAGTCCAGCAGGTTCCCGGAAAGCGGTGACGACAACTTCCTGGCCCAGGGGGCTGGAGCCTCTGACAAGCCAAAGGAATGCTGTGCTGCTCCACCTCTTCCTAACACACCGCAAAGACCTTGTTGGAGATGGGAAGGTCCGGGACAGCCGGGGCTGTAGAGACCATGGGATTGTGGTCGTCTGAAATTCCAGCCAGTGGGAAACACAGAAATAGCCAGGAGATGGAGGAGCCGACGAAAAAAAATAAACTTTGATTGCAATAAAAGGGAGACTTCACTGGACAAACCGCAGTGAGGTGGCTCAGCTCAGTGGAGGTCGCAGCCCCCTTTTAGCCCCTTTGAGTGGCGGTCTGAAAAATAAAAGCTAGACACGATCCCAGTATGGGGAACTGGAATAGTTTATTGAACACGAGAACACTATTTTAAAGGCATCTGGGGCTGTATGTTAATGAAGGGGACAACCTATGTTAATTGGGGAGTTACACAAATTTTTACTGCAATTTCCAAACAGTTCATTTTTCTTCTAGTAGGATTACATGGGGGACAGAGGGATTACAGGGGTTTAGACATGGTTTGATACAATCATCTCAAAAGTCCTTTCTGATTTCTGCTGGAGCCAAGCTTGATCCATGAGGTAGAACTTTAACAGGTCTTGTGAGAAGGGTCCAGCTCCTTCAGATCACGAGGTTTTTGTCAGCCCTTGTTTTCCTTTGCTGAAAGCTGGGTTTGGGCTCCCACAGAAATTCGTACCATATGGTTTCTTATCAACCACAGAAAATTTGATTTTTACATAATGCACACTCGGTCACACACAGAACTTCCAGGACCCATAGCAGAGGGCAATCAAAAAGCTGATGCAACTGCTATGGTAACTACAGTTGCCAAAATTCTGGAACAGGCTAAAGTCTCACACCAGTTCTTCCACCAAAATGCACGTTCATTAAAGAGACAATTCCAAATTACAATAAACCAGATCAGAGACATAATTATGTCATGCTCTGACTGCCAGCGAATTACCCCAATGCCAGCTAAGGAAGGGGTTAATCCCAGGGGCATAACAGCCAATGAAATCTGGCAGACAGACGTTACACATATAGCTGAATTCGGGAAACTAAAATATGTCCATGTTACAGTAGACATGTATTCCAGATACATTAATGCAACAGCACACACGGGAGAAAAAGCCAAAGACGCTATCAGACACTGGCTCAGTTGTTTCGCAATCCTAGGAATTCCAAAACCCATAAAAACCGACAATGGCCCTGCTTATTGTTCTGAAAAAATCAAAACATTTCTCACAGATTGGGGAATACTCCATTCCATAGGTATACCGCATTCACCCACAGGACAAGCGATTGTAGAAAGAGCTCACCGTACACTAAAAGAAATGCTTCAAAGACAAAAAAGAGGGGAGTCGGTATATAGCCCCCAGGAACGCTTACGGAAAGCGTCATATGTTCTAAATTTCTTAAACTGTGATGATACAGACCATAGCAGGTATGAACGCCAACATAAAACTCAAATGCTTTCATCTTCCAAACCACCAGTTATGATCAAAGATCTAATATCTGGGCAATGGTCAGGACCAGTAGATCTCATAACGTGGGGAAGGGGATATGCCTGTGTATCCAAGGGTACCAAATTACAATGGGTCCCTTCTAGATGTGTCAGGCCTTATATTAGCCCTCCACCACAACAGGAACAACCACCAGAAGAAATAAGTGAAGGATTTGGATTAGAAGAAACACGACCAACAATAGTAAACACATCACACAGTGGGGAGAAAAAAAAAAAAAAAAAAAAAAAAGGGGAAAAGAGATATGGGTCTGTTCCCTATGTGTGTAAATCTACATTAACATTTCCTTAAAACAGGGATAATCACAAAGAAGCAGTAAATGATACAACAGAACCAAAAGAAACGTATAAACAGTAACCAATGCAGAACCAAAAGAAACACATAAACAGTAACCAATACAGAACCAAAACTCCAGGAGTCAAACACAATAAAGGGTTTAAGAGTGCATGTGTAAGGAGAGAATGAAACGGTGGCCACCGGAGTATGAATGAGAAAGTTGAGTGGACGCATGTATGTGTGTGTGAAAGCAAGTACACTTTATAGCAAGACATCTTAAACACTACTTCAGACAACACCACCTCAGACACAACATCTACAACCCAACACATTTCCCTTTTAAATAAAGATGATGCCATTACACAAAGTCACCCTCAGATAAAAGGTTATCCACACCTACAAACCCTGGGTAATTTGAGATTGCTTGAATATTGCACGAACCAATAAAGTTGTCAACAGTTCAATAAAGGCCTTGTGACGATAGGCCCTGTTTTTTATAATTAGTTGAAATAAGATTGGTTATAATGAGAATGTTAAAAATGTATTGTTTCTCAACTTGTTAATAAAAAGAGGGGGGAGATGTGGCAGGAAGAATGTAGCAATGAACCATGGGAGTTGTGGTCTCCCGGGTTCTCAGACAATATTTGATTGTCACTGGTTAGAGGGTCACGTGACATGTTCAGGCGTGGTATTTAAACCGAGGCAGTTTGAATAAACGGTAATTCTGCTCTGGCACTTGTTGGTGTCAGAGTGGGGTTCGTGCCTTGACCAGCACCTCAGGGAAGCCCCAGCATTACTGCTGTCTCTATGACACAATGGCAGGCCCGACATTCCATCCCTGGAGACGCTCCAAGAGGAGCATCCAGACCTGTGTCCAGTCAACAGAAGCGACCGGCCACCGAGCGTGACTGACCATGGCCCTGTCAGCTCTGTGGCGCCGCTCTGTGAGCTGGAGATCAGCCCTGACCCGGCTCGTGCAGCTCTTCCGCTCCCCCCAAAGCTCCGGCACCAAAGGTGAGGACAGAGCCTGACCCCGAAAGCCCCGCAGTGCACGGTGGGGACATTCAGAGCCCTTCCTCCCCTGCACCTCGCCCTCCTCCTCCTCCTCCTCCTCAGTCCTCTCAGCGCCTGACGGCCCCAGCTCGGGATGTGACTTGCAGGGTTTGCTCTTTCTCACAGGCTCAGCCAACCTGCCTCCACCAGCCCCACTGGCAAGCAGCCCTGGCGTTCCCGGTCCATCCAACACTGCCCGGGGGGGGCCCCAGGGCAGTGGGAAGCCCCTGGCTGGGGCAGACCAACGTGCCCCCCAGGGTCAACTGCAGCCCTACCACCATCAGGGGAGAGCAGTGGCCCCGGTCCCAGCAGCGCGGCACAGCCAGCGCAGCCCTGCCAGCTCAGCCAAGCCCTCCGGGACACCCCTGGGCAGTGGCAGCCCCCCAGACGGGAGCACCCCCATGGATGTGGACGTCACCCCGGCACTTAACATCAGCCTGGCCAGTGACGTCTCCATGGAGGAGGACGCCCCCCGCGGCTGCGACCTCTCCCTGGCCACCGACGTCCCCATGGAGGAGGACACCGCCCGCGGCTGCGACCTCTCGCTGGCCAGCGACGTCTCCATGGAGGAGGACGCCCCCCGAGGCTGCGACCTCTCGCTGGCCAGCGATGTCGCCATGGAGGAGGACACCTCCCCGCCCAGGCACACCACCGCCAGCCCCTCAGCCGCACCCCAGCTCCAAGCCACCAGGGAGCCTGGGGTGACTCCAGCCAGCCGCGCTCTGCTGAGTGGGAAGGTCCTGCCGCAGGGGACTCAGGGGCACTTGGCTTGCTCCCCGGGGGCTGCAGGGACCAGCCAGGATGGTGGCAGCAGCGTCCCCGTGCCCACGGACCGTGGAGACACCAAGCTGCAAAGGCGGGGGGCGAAGAGGAAGGGGGGCTCTGAGCCAGGGCCTGCCACTAAGATCAAGGCTCCTGCAGCCAGGGCTGGGGCAGGAAGATTGGCTTAGGCCTGTTAAAGGGATAGGTCGTTTGGGGACCTATCCCAGTTTGAGGGAGAGGTCGTTTGGGGACCTATCCCAGGTTGAGGCATAGATCGTTTGGGGATCTATGCCAGTTGGAGGGATAGATCGTTTGGGGATCTATCCCAGTGGGAGGGAGGGAGGGTGTTTATGTGGGGAAGATGTAGATAGAGATGTAGGGAAGATGTAGAGATAGATGTAGACGTAGATGTCGGTGGACAGAAATTGTGTGAACAATTTCAGTTGCGTTTCTGAGACCTTCCCCTTGGCATGGCTGGGTGCAGAGAGTAAAAAAATACTGCGCCACTTCTATGGCTGCAGGCCTTGTGCCAAGGTGAAGGAGGAGTTGTTCTGGCAGGAAAGCAAGTTTTATGGACACCTGCTGATATCCAATTAGTACTGTACACCACAGTATGTTTTCCTTATGTATCCAATGTAACCTGGGGAAGAATCACATGTCTGTGTGTCACAGGCAGCATCTAAGCTGCCTGTCCTCTAATAAAGCGGACATTTTTGCCAATCCTCTTGATTTGTGTGCATTTCTGTCTGACCCCCTCCGCCGTTCCGTAGATATAGTTACCAGTTTTCTTCTGGTTACGGAATAAAAGATTTTATTCCAACACCTGCCTGTGTCTGCATGGAATGGGGAGGGAGTGCAGGGTGGCCCCAGCAAATGGCACCAAGCAGATCCAGCAAGGCCCAAAGGGCACCAAGGGCACCCAAAGGGCACCAAGGGCACCCAAAGGGCACCCCGGGCCTGAGTGACTGCCAGAGGTGCAGGCTCTCACGCAGGGTCACTCCCCTGTCCCCTTCGCCTGGGGAAGCAGCCCTTTGGCGTGGCAGCCAGGACACATGGGTCCCGTGCAGGACTCGCGCAGACGGCCCCACGCCCAAAGCAGCCCTGAGCAGAGCCTGGGCACCATCCTGCCGCTCTGGGGCTTTGGAAGGCTGCTCCCAGTGAGCCCACCGTGTCCCCGGTCACCCCAGCGCAGCCCCAGACAGGGCTCCTCCGGGCTGCCCTGGGGCTGCATTGGACAGGGCCCATAAGGGAGAGGGAAGAATGCGCTGGCAACCACATCCGGGGCCTCACAGGAGCCCAGGGAGACGACATCCGTAGATCTCGGGCAGGTGACACTCGGAAGGTCTCGACCTCTGTCTTGGGGTGGATGGCGAGCCACTCAGGAGTTGATGGGTCAGGATCAAAGGGCGGGCAGGCTGGGAATGGGCACACTGCTGTGGGGGTTTGCTCCAGGCCTCCTGAGCAGGAGCAAGATGTGGAGGAGACCTCTCCAGGCAGCTTGAAGCAGCCTCCAGGTCACAGTCCCTGCTTCTCGTGGAGACTTCAACTGCCCTGACGGCAGCTGGAGAAGCAACACAGCCAAGCACCAACAGTCCAGCAGGTTCCCGGAAAGCGGTGACGACAACTTCCTGGCCCAGGGGGCTGGAGCCTCTGACAAGCAAAAGGAATGCTGTGCTGCTCCACCTCTTACTAACACACCGCAAAGACCTTGTTGGAGATGGGAAGGTCCGGGACAGCCGGGGCTGTAGAGACCATGGGATTGTGGTCGTCTGAAATTCCAGCCAGTGGGAAACACAGAAATAGCCAGGAGATCGAGGAGCCGACAAAAAAAAAATAAACTTTGATTGCAATAAAAGGGAGACTTCACTGGACAAACCGCAGTGAGGTGGCTCAGCTCAGTGGAGGTCGCAGCCCCCTTTTAACCCCTTTGAGTGGCGGTCTGAAAAATAAAAGCTAGACACGATCCCAGTATGGGGAACTGGAATAGTTTATTGAACACGAGAACACTATTTTAAAGGCATCTGGGACTGTATGTTAATGAAGGGGACAACTTATGTTAATTGGGGAGTTACACAAATTTTTACTACCGTTGCCTAATGGGTTAAATATTTCCCTTAACCAAGATTACATAGGGGGAAAGAGATTAAAGGGGTTTAGACATGGTTTGATACAATCATCTCAAAAGTCCTTTTTGATTTCTGCTGGAGCCAAGCTTGATCCATGAGGTAGAACTTTAACAGGTCTTGTGAGAAGGGTCCAGCTCCTTCAGATCACGAGGTTTTTGTCAGCTTTTGTTTTCCTTTGCTGAAAGCTGGGTTTGGGCTCCCACAGAAATTCGTACCATATGGTTTCTTCTCAACCACAGAAAATTTGATTTTTACATAATGCACACTCGGTCACACACAGAACTTCCAGGACCCATAGCAGAGGGCAATCAAAAAGCTGATGCAACTGCTATGGTAACTACAGTTCCCAAAATTCTGGAACAGGCTAAAGTCTCACACCAGTTCTTCCACCAAAACGCATGTTCATTAAAGAGACAATTCCAAATTACAATAAACCAGACCAGAGACATAATTATGTCATGCTCTGACTGCCAGCGAATTACCCCAATGCCAGCTAAGGAAGGGGTTAATCCCAGGGGCATAACAGCCAATGAAATCTGGCAGACAGACGTTACACATATAGCTGAATTTGGTAAACTAAAATATGTCCATGTTACAGTAGACATGTATTCCAGATACATTAATGCAACAGCACACACGGGAGAAAAAGCCAAAGACGCTATCAGACACTGGCTCAGTTGTTTCGCAATCCTAGGAATTCCAAAACCCATAAAAACCGACAATGGCCCTGCTTATTGTTCTGAAAAAATCAAAACATTTCTCACAGATTGGGGAATACTCCATTCCATAGGTATACCGCATTCACCCACAGGACAAGCGATTGTAGAAAGAGCTCACCGTACACTAAAAGAAATGCTTCAAAGACAAAAAAGAGGGGAGTCGGTATATAGCCCCCAGGAACGCTTACGGAAAGCGTCATATGTTCTAAATTTCTTAAACTGTGATGATACAGACCATAGCAGGTATGAACGCCAACATAAAACTCAAATGCTTTCATCTTCCAAACCACCAGTTATGATCAAAGATCTAATATCTGGGCAATGGTCAGGACCAGTAGATCTCATAACGTGGGGAAGGGGATATGCCTGTGTATCCAAGGGTGCCAAATTACAATGGGTCCCTTCTAGATGTGTCAGGCCTTATATTAGCCCTCCACCACAACAGGAGCAACCACCAGAAGAAATAAGTGAAGGATTTGGATTAGAAGAAACACGACCAACAATAGTAAACACATCACACAGTGGGGAGAAAAAAAAAAAAAAAAAAAAAAAAGGGGAAAAGAGATATGGGTCTGTTCCCTATGTGTGTAAATCTACATTAACATTTCCTTAAAACAGGGATAATCACAAAGAAGCAGTAAATGATACAACAGAACCAAAAGAAACGTATAAACAGTAACCAATGCAGAACCAAAAGAAACACATAAACAGTAACCAATACAGAACCAAAACTCCAGGAGTCAAACACAATAAAGGGTTTAAGAGTGCATGTGTAAGGAGAGAATGAAACGGTGGCCACCGGAGTATGAATGAGAAAGTTGAGTGGACGCATGTATGTGTGTGTGAAAGCAAGTACACTTTATAGCAAGACATCTTAAACACTACTTCAGACAACACCACCTCAGACACAACATCTACAACCCAACACATTTCCCTTTTAAATAAAGATGATGCCATTACACAAAGTCACCCTCAGATAAAAGGTTATCCACACCTACAAACCCTGGGTAATTTGAGATTGCTTGAATATTGCACGAACCAATAAAGTTGTCAACAGTTCAATAAAGGCCTTGTGACGATAGGCCCTGTTTTTTATAATTAGTTGAAATAAGATTGGTTATAATGAGAATGTTAAAAATGTATTGTTTCTCAACTTGTTAATAAAAAGAGGGGGGAGATGTGGCAGGAAGAATGTAGCAATGAACCATGGGAGTTGTGGTCTCCCGGGTTCTCAGACAATATTTGATTGTCACTGGTTAGAGGGTCACGTGACATGTTCAGGCGTGGTATTTAAACCGAGGCAGTTTGAATAAACGGTAATTCTGCTCTGGCACTTGTTGGTGTCAGAGTGGGGTTCGTGCCTTGACCAGCACCTCAGGGAAGCCCCAGCATTACTGCTGTCTCTATGACACAATGGCAGGCCCGACATTCCATCCCTGGAGACGCTCCAAGAGGAGCATCCAGACCTGTGTCCAGTCAACAGAAGCGACCGGCCACCGAGCGTGACTGACCATGGCCCTGTCAGCTCTGTGGCGCCGCTCTGTGAGCTGGAGATCAGCCCTGACCCGGCTCGTGCAGCTCTTCCGCTCCCCCCAAAGCTCCGGCACCAAAGGTGAGGACAGAGCCTGACCCCGAAAGCCCCGCAGTGCACGGTGGGGACATTCAGAGCCCTTCCTCCCCTGCACCTCGCCCTCCTCCTCCTCCTCCTCCTCAGTCCTCTCAGCGCCTGACGGCCCCAGCTCGGGATGTGACTTGCAGGGTTTGCTCTTTCTCACAGGCTCAGCCAACCTGCCTCCACCAGCCCCACTGGCAAGCAGCCCTGGCGTTCCCGGTCCATCCAACACTGCCCGGGGGGGGCCCCAGGGCAGTGGGAAGCCCCTGGCTGGGGCAGACCAACGTGCCCCCCAGGGTCAACTGCAGCCCTACCACCATCAGGGGAGAGCAGTGGCCCCGGTCCCAGCAGCGCGGCACAGCCAGCGCAGCCCTGCCAGCTCAGCCAAGCCCTCCGGGACACCCCTGGGCAGTGGCAGCCCCCCAGACGGGAGCACCCCCATGGATGTGGACGTCACCCCGGCACTTAACATCAGCCTGGCCAGTGACGTCTCCATGGAGGAGGACGCCCCCCGCGGCTGCGACCTCTCCCTGGCCACCGACGTCCCCATGGAGGAGGACACCGCCCGCGGCTGCGACCTCTCGCTGGCCAGCGACGTCTCCATGGAGGAGGACGCCCCCCGAGGCTGCGACCTCTCGCTGGCCAGCGATGTCGCCATGGAGGAGGACACCTCCCCGCCCAGGCACACCACCGCCAGCCCCTCAGCCGCACCCCAGCTCCAAGCCACCAGGGAGCCTGGGGTGACTCCAGCCAGCCGCGCTCTGCTGAGTGGGAAGGTCCTGCCGCAGGGGACTCAGGGGCACTTGGCTTGCTCCCCGGGGGCTGCAGGGACCAGCCAGGATGGTGGCAGCAGCGTCCCCGTGCCCACGGACCGTGGAGACACCAAGCTGCAAAGGCGGGGGGCGAAGAGGAAGGGGGGCTCTGAGCCAGGGCCTGCCACTAAGATCAAGGCTCCTGCAGCCAGGGCTGGGGCAGGAAGATTGGCTTAGGCCTGTTAAAGGGATAGGTCGTTTGGGGACCTATCCCAGTTTGAGGGAGAGGTCGTTTGGGGACCTATCCCAGGTTGAGGCATAGATCGTTTGGGGATCTATGCCAGTTGGAGGGATAGATCGTTTGGGGATCTATCCCAGTGGGAGGGAGGGAGGGTGTTTATGTGGGGAAGATGTAGATAGAGATGTAGGGAAGATGTAGAGATAGATGTAGACGTAGATGTCGGTGGACAGAAATTGTGTGAACAATTTCAGTTGCGTTTCTGAGACCTTCCCCTTGGCATGGCTGGGTGCAGAGAGTAAAAAAATACTGCGCCACTTCTATGGCTGCAGGCCTTGTGCCAAGGTGAAGGAGGAGTTGTTCTGGCAGGAAAGCAAGTTTTATGGACACCTGCTGATATCCAATTAGTACTGTACACCACAGTATGTTTTCCTTATGTATCCAATGTAACCTGGGGAAGAATCACATGTCTGTGTGTCACAGGCAGCATCTAAGCTGCCTGTCCTCTAATAAAGCGGACATTTTTGCCAATCCTCTTGATTTGTGTGCATTTCTGTCTGACCCCCTCCGCCGTTCCGTAGATATAGTTACCAGTTTTCTTCTGGTTACGGAATAAAAGATTTTATTCCAACACCTGCCTGTGTCTGCATGGAATGGGGAGGGAGTGCAGGGTGGCCCCAGCAAATGGCAGCAAGCAGATCCAGCAAGGCCCAAAGGGCACCAAGGGCACCCAAAGGGCACCAAGGGCACCCAAAGGGCACCCCGGGCCTGAGTGACTGCCAGAGGTGCAGGCTCTCACGCAGGGTCACTCCCCTGTCCCCTTCGCCTGGGGAAGCAGCCCTTTGGCGTGGCAGCCAGGACACATGGGTCCCGTGCAGGACTCGCGCAGACGGCCCCACGCCCAAAGCAGCCCTGAGCAGAGCCTGGGCACCATCCTGCCGCTCTGGGGCTTTGGAAGGCTGCTCCCAGTGAGCCCACCGTGTCCCCGGTCACCCCAGCGCAGCCCCAGACAGGGCTCCTCCGGGCTGCCCTGGGGCTGCATTGGACAGGGCCCATAAGGGAGAGGGAAGAATGCGCTGGCAACCACATCCGGGGCCTCACAGGAGCCCAGGGAGACGACATCCGTAGATCTCGGGCAGGTGACACTCGGAAGGTCTCGACCTCTGTCTTGGGGTGGATGGCGAGCCACTCAGGAGTTGATGGGTCAGGATCAAAGGGCGGGCAGGCTGGGAATGGGCACACTGCTGTGGGGGTTTGCTCCAGGCCTCCTGAGCAGGAGCAAGATGTGGAGGAGACCTCTCCAGGCAGCTTGAAGCAGCCTCCAGGTCACAGTCCCTGCTTCTCGTGGAGACTTCAACTGCCCTGACGGCAGCTGGAGAAGCAACACAGCCAAGCACCAACAGTCCAGCAGGTTCCCGGAAAGCGGTGACGACAACTTCCTGGCCCAGGGGGCTGGAGCCTCTGACAAGCAAAAGGAATGCTGTGCTGCTCCACCTCTTACTAACACACCGCAAAGACCTTGTTGGAGATGGGAAGGTCCGGGACAGCCGGGGCTGTAGAGACCATGGGATTGTGGTCGTCTGAAATTCCAGCCAGTGGGAAACACAGAAATAGCCAGGAGATCGAGGAGCCGACAAAAAAAAAATAAACTTTGATTGCAATAAAAGGGAGACTTCACTGGACAAACCGCAGTGAGGTGGCTCAGCTCAGTGGAGGTCGCAGCCCCCTTTTAACCCCTTTGAGTGGCGGTCTGAAAAATAAAAGCTAGACACGATCCCAGTATGGGGAACTGGAATAGTTTATTGAACACGAGAACACTATTTTAAAGGCATCTGGGACTGTATGTTAATGAAGGGGACAACTTATGTTAATTGGGGAGTTACACAAATTTTTACTACCGTTGCCTAATGGGTTAAATATTTCCCTTAACCAAGATTACATAGGGGGAAAGAGATTAAAGGGGTTTAGACATGGTTTGATACAATCATCTCAAAAGTCCTTTTTGATTTCTGCTGGAGCCAAGCTTGATCCATGAGGTAGAACTTTAACAGGTCTTGTGAGAAGGGTCCAGCTCCTTCAGATCACGAGGTTTTTGTCAGCTTTTGTTTTCCTTTGCTGAAAGCTGGGTTTGGGCTCCCACAGAAATTCGTACCATATGGTTTCTTCTCAACCACAGAAAATTTGATTTTTACATAATGCACACTCGGTCACACACAGAACTTCCAGGACCCATAGCAGAGGGCAATCAAAAAGCTGATGCAACTGCTATGGTAACTACAGTTCCCAAAATTCTGGAACAGGCTAAAGTCTCACACCAGTTCTTCCACCAAAACGCATGTTCATTAAAGAGACAATTCCAAATTACAATAAACCAGACCAGAGACATAATTATGTCATGCTCTGACTGCCAGCGAATTACCCCAATGCCAGCTAAGGAAGGGGTTAATCCCAGGGGCATAACAGCCAATGAAATCTGGCAGACAGACGTTACACATATAGCTGAATTCGGGAAACTAAAATATGTCCATGTTACAGTAGACATGTATTCCAGATACATTAATGCAACAGCACACACGGGAGAAAAAGCCAAAGACGTTATCAGACACTGGCTCAGTTGTTTCGCAATCCTAGGAATTCCAAACACCATAAAAACCGACAATGGCCCTGCTTATTGTTCTGAAAAAATCAAAACATTTCTCACAGATTGGGGAATACTCCATTCCATAGGTATACCGCATTCACCCACAGGACAAGCGATTGTAGAAAGAGCTCACCGTACACTAAAAGAAATGCTTCAAAGACAAAAAAGAGGGGAGTCGGTATATAGCCCCCAGGAACGCTTACGGAAAGTGTCATATGTTCTAAATTTCTTAAACTGTGATGATACAGACCATAGCAGGTATGAACGCCAACATAAAACTCAAATGCTTTCATCTTCCAAACCACCAGTTATGATCAAAGATCTAATATCTGGGCAATGGTCAGGACCAGTAGATCTCATAACGTGGGGAAGGGGATATGCCTGTGTATCCAAGGGTACCAAATTACAATGGGTCCCTTCTAGATGTGTCAGGCCTTATATTAGCCCTCCACCACAACAGGAGCAACCACCAGAAGAAATAAGTGAAGGATTTGGATTAGAAGAAACACGACCAACAATAGTAAACACATCACACAGTGGGGAGAAAAAAAAAAAAAAAAAAAAAAAGGGGAAAAGAGATATGGGTCTGTTCCCTATGTGTGTAAATCTACATTAACATTTCCTTAAAACAGGGATAATCACAAAGAAGCAGTAAATGATACAACAGAACCAAAAGAAACGTATAAACAGTAACCAATGCAGAACCAAAAGAAACACATAAACAGTAACCAATACAGAACCAAAACTCCAGGAGTCAAACACAATAAAGGGTTTAAGAGTGCATGTGTAAGGAGAGAATGAAACGGTGGCCACCGGAGTATGAATGAGAAAGTTGAGTGGACGCATGTATGTGTGTGTGAAAGCAAGTACACTTTATAGCAAGACATCTTAAACACTACTTCAGACAACACCACCTCAGACACAACATCTACAACCCAACACATTTCCCTTTTAAATAAAGATGATGCCATTACACAAAGTCACCCTCAGATAAAAGGTTATCCACACCTACAAACCCTGGGTAATTTGAGATTGCTTGAATATTGCACGAACCAATAAAGTTGTCAACAGTTCAATAAAGGCCTTGTGACGATAGGCCCTGTTTTTTATAATTAGTTGAAATAAGATTGGTTATAATGAGAATGTTAAAAATGTATTGTTTCTCAACTTGTTAATAAAAAGAGGGGGGAGATGTGGCAGGAAGAATGTAGCAATGAACCATGGGAGTTGTGGTCTCCCGGGTTCTCAGACAATATTTGATTGTCACTGGTTAGAGGGTCACGTGACATGTTCAGGCGTGGTATTTAAACCGAGGCAGTTTGAATAAACGGTAATTCTGCTCTGGCACTTGTTGGTGTCAGAGTGGGGTTCGTGCCTTGACCAGAACCTCAGGGAAGCCCCAGCATTACTGCTGTCTCTATGACACAATGGCAGGCCCGACATTCCATCCCTGGAGACGCTCCAAGAGGAGCATCCAGACCTGTGTCCAGTCAACAGAAGCGACCGGCCACCGAGCGTGACTGACCATGGCCCTGTCAGCTCTGTGGCGCCGCTCTGTGAGCTGGAGATCAGCCCTGACCCGGCTCGTGCAGCTCTTCCGCTCCCCCCAAAGCTCCGGCACCAAAGGTGAGGACAGAGCCTGACCCCGAAAGCCCCGCAGTGCACGGTGGGGACATTCAGAGCCCTTCCTCCCCTGCACCTCGCCCTCCTCCTCCTCCTCCTCCTCAGTCCTCTCAGCGCCTGACGGCCCCAGCTCGGGATGTGACTTGCAGGGTTTGCTCTTTCTCACAGGCTCAGCCAACCTGCCTCCACCAGCCCCACTGGCAAGCAGCCCTGGCGTTCCCGGTCCATCCAACACTGCCCGGGGGGGGCCCCAGGGCAGTGGGAAGCCCCTGGCTGGGGCAGACCAACGTGCCCCCCAGGGTCAACTGCAGCCCTACCACCATCAGGGGAGAGCAGTGGCCCCGGTCCCAGCAGCGCGGCACAGCCAGCGCAGCCCTGCCAGCTCAGCCAAGCCCTCCGGGACACCCCTGGGCAGTGGCAGCCCCCCAGACGGGAGCACCCCCATGGATGTGGACGTCACCCCGGCACTTAACATCAGCCTGGCCAGTGACGTCTCCATGGAGGAGGACGCCCCCCGCGGCTGCGACCTCTCCCTGGCCACCGACGTCCCCATGGAGGAGGACACCGCCCGCGGCTGCGACCTCTCGCTGGCCAGCGACGTCTCCATGGAGGAGGACGCCCCCCGAGGCTGCGACCTCTCGCTGGCCAGCGATGTCGCCATGGAGGAGGACACCTCCCCGCCCAGGCACACCACCGCCAGGCCCTCAGCCGCACCCCAGCTCCAAGCCACCAGGGAGCCTGGGGTGACTCCAGCCAGCCGCGCTCTGCTGAGTGGGAAGGTCCTGCCGCAGGGGACTCAGGGGCACTTGGCTTGCTCCCCGGGGGCTGCAGGGACCAGCCAGGATGGTGGCAGCAGCGTCCCCGTGCCCACGGACCGTGGAGACACCAAGCTGCAAAGGCGGGGGGCGAAGAGGAAGGGGGGCTCTGAGCCAGGGCCTGCCACTAAGATCAAGGCTCCTGCAGCCGGGGCTGGGGCAGGAAGATTGGCTTAGGCCTGTTAAAGGGATAGGTCGTTTGGGGACCTATCCCAGTTTGAGGGAGAGGTCGTTTGGGGACCTATCCCAGGTTGAGGCATAGATCGTTTGGGGATCTATGCCAGTTGGAGGGATAGATCGTTTGGGGATCTATCCCAGTGGGAGGGAGGGAGGGTGTTTATGTGGGGAAGATGTAGATAGAGATGTAGGGAAGATGTAGAGATAGATGTAGACGTAGATGTCGGTGGACAGAAATTGTGTGAACAATTTCAGTTGCGTTTCTGAGACCTTCCCCTTGGCATGGCTGGGTGCAGAGAGTAAAAAAATACTGCGCCACTTCTATGGCTGCAGGCCTTGTGCCAAGGTGAAGGAGGAGTTGTTCTGGCAGGAAAGCAAGTTTTATGGACACCTGCTGATATCCAATTAGTACTGTACACCACAGTATGTTTTCCTTATGTATCCAATGTAACCTGGGGAAGAATCACATGTCTGTGTGTCACAGGCAGCATCTAAGCTGCCTGTCCTCTAATAAAGCGGACATTTTTGCCAATCCTCTTGATTTGTGTGCATTTCTGTCTGACCCCCTCCGCCGTTCCGTAGATATAGTTACCAGTTTTCTTCTGGTTACGGAATAAAAGATTTTATTCCAACACCTGCCTGTGTCTGCATGGAATGGGGAGGGAGTGCAGGGTGGCCCCAGCAAATGGCAGCAAGCAGATCCAGCAAGGCCCAAAGGGCACCAAGGGCACCCAAAGGGCACCAAGGGCACCCAAAGGGCACCCCGGGCCTGAGTGACTGCCAGAGGTGCAGGCTCTCACGCAGGGTCACTCCCCTGTCCCCTTCGCCTGGGGAAGCAGCCCTTTGGCGTGGCAGCCAGGACACATGGGTCCCGTGCAGGACTCGCGCAGACGGCCCCACGCCCAAAGCAGCCCTGAGCAGAGCCTGGGCACCATCCTGCCGCTCTGGGGCTTTGGAAGGCTGCTCCCAGTGAGCCCACCGTGTCCCCGGTCACCCCAGCGCAGCCCCAGACAGGGCTCCTCCGGGCTGCCCTGGGGCTGCATTGGACAGGGCCCATAAGGGCGAGGGAAGAATGCGCTGGCAACCACATCCGGGGCCTCACAGGAGCCCAGGGAGACGACATCCGTAGATCTCGGGGAGGTGACACTCGGAAGGTCTCGACCTCTGTCTTGGGGTGGATGGCGAGCCACTCAGGAGTTGATGGGTCAGGATCAAAGGGCGGGCAGGCTGGGAATGGGCACACTGCTGTGGGGGTTTGCTCCAGGCCTCCTGAGCAGGAGCAAGATGTGGAGGAGACCTCTCCAGGCAGCTTGAAGCAGCCTCCAGGTCACAGTCCCTGCTTCTCGTGGAGACTTCAACTGCCCTGACGGCAGCTGGAGAAGCAACACAGCCAAGCACCAAGAGTCCAGCAGGTTCCCGGAAAGCGGTGACGACAACTTCCTGGCCCAGGGGGCTGGAGCCTCTGACAAGCCAAAGGAATGCTGTGCTGCTCCACCTCTTCCTAACACACCGCAAAGACCTTGTTGGAGATGGGAAGGTCCGGGACAGCCGGGGCTGTAGAGACCATGGGATTGTGGTCGTCTGAAATTCCAGCCAGTGGGAAACACAGAAATAGCCAGGAGATGGAGGAGCCGACGAAAAAAAATAAACTTTGATTGCAATAAAAGGGAGACTTCACTGGACAAACCGCAGTGAGGTGGCTCAGCTCAGTGGAGGTCGCAGCCCCCTTTTAGCCCCTTTGAGTGGCGGTCTGAAAAATAAAAGCTAGACACGATCCCAGTATGGGGAACTGGAATAGTTTATTGAACAGGAGAACACTATTTTAAAGGCATCTGGGGCTGTATGTTAATGAAGGGGACAACCTATGTTAATTGGGGAGTTACACAAATTTTTACTGCAATTTCCAAACAGTTCATTTTTCTTCTAGTAGGATTACATGGGGGACAGAGGGATTACAGGGGTTTAGACATGGTTTGATACAATCATCTCAAAAGTCCTTTCTGATTTCTGCTGGAGCCAAGCTTGATCCATGAGGTAGAACTTTAACAGGTCTTGTGAGAAGGGTCCAGCTCCTTCAGATCACGAGGTTTTTGTCAGCCCTTGTTTTCCTTTGCTGAAAGCTGGGTTTGGGCTCCCACAGAAATTCGTACCATATGGTTTCTTATCAACCACAGAAAATTTGATTTTTACATAATGCACACTCGGTCACACACAGAACTTCCAGGACCCATAGCAGAGGGCAATCAAAAAGCTGATGCAACTGCTATGGTAACTACAGTTGCCAAAATTCTGGAACAGGCTAAAGTCTCACACCAGTTCTTCCACCAAAATGCACGTTCATTAAAGAGACAATTCCAAATTACAATAAACCAGACCAGAGACATAATTATGTCATGCTCTGACTGCCAGCGAATTACCCCAATGCCAGCTAAGGAAGGGGTTAATCCCAGGGGCATAACAGCCAATGAAATCTGGCAGACAGACGTTACACATATAGCTGAATTCGGGAAACTAAAATATGTCCATGTTACAGTAGACATGTATTCCAGATACATTAATGCAACAGCACACACGGGAGAAAAAGCCAAAGACGCTATCAGACACCGGCTCAGTTGTTTCGCAATCCTAGGAATTCCAAAACCCATAAAAACCGACAATGGCCCTGCTTATTGTTCTGAAAAAATCAAAACATTTCTCACAGATTGGGGAATACTCCATTCCATAGGTATACCGCATTCACCCACAGGACAAGCGATTGTAGAAAGAGCTCACCGTACACTAAAAGAAATGCTTCAAAGACAAAAAAGAGGGGAGTCGGTATATAGCCCCCAGGAACGCTTACGGAAAGTGTCATATGTTCTAAATTTCTTAAACTGTGATGATACAGACCATAGCAGGTATGAACGCCAACATAAAACTCAAATGCTTTCATCTTCCAAACCACCAGTTATGATCAAAGATCTAATATCTGGGCAATGGTCAGGACCAGTAGATCTCATAACGTGGGGAAGGGGATATGCCTGTGTATCCAAGGGTGCCAAATTACAATGGGTCCCTTCTAGATGTGTCAGGCCTTATATTAGCCCTCCACCACAACAGGAACAACCACCAGAAGAAATAAGTGAAGGATTTGGATTAGAAGAAACACGACCAACAATAGTAAACACATCACACAGTGGGGAGAAAAAAAAAAAAAAAAAAAAAAAAAGGGGAAAAGAGATATGGGTCTGTTCCCTATGTGTGTAAATCTACATTAACATTTCCTTAAAACAGGGATAATCACAAAGAAGCAGTAAATGATACAACAGAACCAAAAGAAACGTATAAACAGTAACCAATGCAGAACCAAAAGAAACACATAAACAGTAACCAATACAGAACCAAAAGAAACACATAAACAGTAACCAATACAGAACCAAAACTCCAGGAGTCAAACACAATAAAGGGTTTAAGAGTGCATGTGTAAGGAGAGAATGAAACGGTGGCCACCGGAGTATGAATGAGTAAGTTGAGTGGACGCATGTATGTGTGTGTGAAAGCAAGTACACTTTATAGCAAGACATCTTAAACACTACTTCAGACAACACCACCTCAGACACAACATCTACAACTCAACACATTTCCCTTTTAAATAAAGATGATGCCATTACACAAAGTCACCCTCAGATAAAAGGTTATCCACACCTACAAACCCTGGGTAATTTGAGATTGCTTGAATATTGCACGAACCAATAAAGTTGTCAACAGTTCAATAAAGGCCTTGTGACGATAGGCCCTGTTTTTTATAATTAGTTGAAATAAGATTGGTTATAATGAGAATGTTAAAAATGTATTGTTTCTCAACTTGTTAATAAAAAGAGGGGGGAGATGTGGCAGGAAGAATGTAGCAATGAACCATGGGAGTTGTGGTCTCCCGGGTTCTCAGACAATATTTGATTGTCACTGGTTAGAGGGTCACGTGACATGTTCAGGCGTGGTATTTAAACCGAGGCAGTTTGAATAAACGGTAATTCTGCTCTGGCACTTGTTGGTGTCAGAGTGGGGTTCGTGCCTTGACCAGAACCTCAGGGAAGCCCCAGCATTACTGCTGTCTCTATGACACAATGGCAGGCCCGACATTCCATCCCTGGAGACGCTCCAAGAGGAGCATCCAGACCTGTGTCCAGTCAACAGAAGCGACCGGCCACCGAGCGTGACTGACCATGGCCCTGTCAGCTCTGTGGCGCCGCTCTGTGAGCTGGAGATCAGCCCTGACCCGGCTCGTGCAGCTCTTCCGCTCCCCCCAAAGCTCCGGCACCAAAGGTGAGGACAGAGCCTGACCCCGAAAGCCCCGCAGTGCACGGTGGGGACATTCAAAGCCCTTCCTCCCCTGCACCTCGCCCTCCTCCTCCTCCTCCTCCTCAGTCTCTCAGCGCCTGACGGCCCCAGCTCGGGATGTGACTTGCAGGGTTTGCTCTTTCTCACAGGCTCAGCCAACCTGCCTCCACCAGCCCCACTGGCAAGCAGCCCTGGCGTTCCCGGTCCATCCAACACTGCCCGGGGGGGGCCCCAGGGCAGTGGGAAGCCCCTGGCTGGGGCAGACCAACGTGCCCCCCAGGGTCAACTGCAGCCCTACCACCATCAGGGGAGAGCAGTGGCCCCGGTCCCAGCAGCGCGGCACAGCCAGCGCAGCCCTGCCAGCTCAGCCAAGCCCTCCGGGACACCCCTGGGCAGTGGCAGCCCCCCAGACGGGAGCACCCCCATGGATGTGGACGTCACCCCCGGCACTTAACATCAGCCTGGCCAGTGACGTCTCCATGGAGGAGGACGCCCCCCGCGGCTGCGACCTCTCCCTGGCCACCGACGTCCCCATGGAGGAGGACACCGCCCGCGGCTGCGACCTCTCGCTGGCCAGCGACGTCTCCATGGAGGAGGACGCCCCCCGAGGCTGCGACCTCTCGCTGGCCAGCGATGTCGCCATGGAGGAGGACACCTCCCCGCCCAGGCACACCACCGCCAGGCCCTCAGCCGCACCCCAGCTCCAAGCCACCAGGGAGCCTGGGGTGACTCCAGCCAGCCGCGCTCTGCTGAGTGGGAAGGTCCTGCCGCAGGGGACTCAGGGGCACTTGGCTTGCTCCCCGGGGGCTGCAGGGACCAGCCAGGATGGTGGCAGCAGCGTCCCCGTGCCCACGGACCGTGGAGACACCAAGCTGCAAAGGCGGGGGGCGAAGAGGAAGGGGGGCTCTGAGCCAGGGCCTGCCACTAAGATCAAGGCTCCTGCAGCCGGGGCTGGGGCAGGAAGATTGGCTTAGGCCTGTTAAAGGGATAGGTCGTTTGGGGACCTATCCCAGTTTGAGGGAGAGGTCGTTTGGGGACCTATCCCAGGTTGAGGCATAGATCGTTTGGGGATCTATGCCAGTTGGAGGGATAGATCGTTTGGGGATCTATCCCAGTGGGAGGGAGGGAGGGTGTTTATGTGGGGAAGATGTAGATAGAGATGTAGGGAAGATGTAGAGATAGATGTAGACGTAGATGTCGGTGGACAGAAATTGTGTGAACAATTTCAGTTGCGTTTCTGAGACCTTCCCCTTGGCATGGCTGGGTGCAGAGAGTAAAAAAATACTGCGCCACTTCTATGGCTGCAGGCCTTGTGCCAAGGTGAAGGAGGAGTTGTTCTGGCAGGAAAGCAAGTTTTATGGACACCTGCTGATATCCAATTAGTACTGTACACCACAGTATGTTTTCCTTATGTATCCAATGTAACCTGGGGAAGAATCACATGTCTGTGTGTCACAGGCAGCATCTAAGCTGCCTGTCCTCTAATAAAGCGGACATTTTTGCCAATCCTCTTGATTTGTGTGCATTTCTGTCTGACCCCCTCCGCCGTTCCGTAGATATAGTTACCAGTTTTCTTCTGGTTACGGAATAAAAGATTTTATTCCAACACCTGCCTGTGTCTGCATGGAATGGGGAGGGAGTGCAGGGTGGCCCCAGCAAATGGCAGCAAGCAGATCCAGCAAGGCCCAAAGGGCACCAAGGGCACCCAAAGGGCACCAAGGGCACCCAAAGGGCACCCCGGGCCTGAGTGACTGCCAGAGGTGCAGGCTCTCACGCAGGGTCACTCCCCTGTCCCCTTCGCCTGGGGAAGCAGCCCTTTGGCGTGGCAGCCAGGACACATGGGTCCCGTGCAGGACTCGCGCAGACGGCCCCACGCCCAAAGCAGCCCTGAGCAGAGCCTGGGCACCATCCTGCCGCTCTGGGGCTTTGGAAGGCTGCTCCCAGTGAGCCCACCGTGTCCCCGGTCACCCCAGCGCAGCCCCAGACAGGGCTCCTCCGGGCTGCCCTGGGGCTGCATTGGACAGGGCCCATAAGGGCGAGGGAAGAATGCGCTGGCAACCACATCCGGGGCCTCACAGGAGCCCAGGGAGACGACATCTGTAGATCTCGGGGAGGTGACACTCGGAAGGTCTCGACCTCTGTCTTGGGGTGGATGGCGAGCCACTCAGGAGTTGATGGGTCAGGATTAAAGGGCGGGCAGGCTGGGAATGGGCACACTGCTGTGGGGGTTTGCTCCAGGCCTCCTGAGCAGGAGCAAGATGTGGAGGAGACCTCTCCAGGCAGCTTGAAGCAGCCTCCAGGTCACAGTCCCTGCTTCTCGTGGAGACTTCAACTGCCCTGGCGGCAGCTGGAGAAGCAACACAGCCAAGCACCAACAGTCCAGCAGGTTCCCGGAAAGCGGTGACGACAACTTCCTGGCCCAGGGGGCTGGAGCCTCTGACAAGCCAAAGGAATGCTGTGCTGCTCCACCTCTTCCTAACACACCGCAAAGACCTTGTTGGAGATGGGAAGGTCCGGGACAGCCGGGGCTGTAGAGACCATGGGATTGTGGTCGTCTGAAATTCCAGCCAGTGGGAAACACAGAAATAGCCAGGAGATGGAGGAGCCGACGAAAAAAAATAAACTTTGATTGCAATAAAAGGGAGACTTCACTGGACAAACCGCAGTGAGGTGGCTCAGCTCAGTGGAGGTCGCAGCCCCCTTTTAGCCCCTTTGAGTGGCGGTCTGAAAAATAAAAGCTAGACACGATCCCAGTATGGGGAACTGGAATAGTTTATTGAACACGAGAACACTATTTTAAAGGCATCTGGGGCTGTATGTTAATGAAGGGGACAACCTATGTTAATTGGGGAGTTACACAAATTTTTACTGCAATTTCCAAACAGTTCATTTTTCTTCTAGTAGGATTACATGGGGGACAGAGGGATTACAGGGGTTTAGACATGGTTTGATACAATCATCTCAAAAGTCCTTTCTGATTTCTGCTGGAGCCAAGCTTGATCCATGAGGTAGAACTTTAACAGGTCTTGTGAGAAGGGTCCAGCTCCTTCAGATCACGAGGTTTTTGTCAGCCCTTGTTTTCCTTTGCTGAAAGCTGGGTTTGGGCTCCCACAGAAATTCGTACCATATGGTTTCTTATCAACCACAGAAAATTTGATTTTTACATAATGCACACTCGGTCACACACAGAACTTCCAGGACCCATAGCAGAGGGCAATCAAAAAGCTGATGCAACTGCTATGGTAACTACAGTTGCCAAAATTCTGGAACAGGCTAAAGTCTCACACCAGTTCTTCCACCAAAATGCACGTTCATTAAAGAGACAATTCCAAATTACAATAAACCAGATCAGAGACATAATTATGTCATGCTCTGACTGCCAGCGAATTACCCCAATGCCAGCTAAGGAAGGGGTTAATCCCAGGGGCATAACAGCCAATGAAATCTGGCAGACAGACGTTACACATATAGCTGAATTCGGGAAACTAAAATATGTCCATGTTACAGTAGACATGTATTCCAGATACATTAATGCAACAGCACACACGGGAGAAAAAGCCAAAGACGCTATCAGACACCGGCTCAGTTGTTTCGCAATCCTAGGAATTCCAAAACCCATAAAAACCGACAATGGCCCTGCTTATTGTTCTGAAAAAATCAAAACATTTCTCACAGATTGGGGAATACTCCATTCCATAGGTATACCGCATTCACCCACAGGACAAGCGATTGTAGAAAGAGCTCACCGTACACTAAAAGAAATGCTTCAAAGACAAAAAAGAGGGGAGTCGGTATATAGCCCCCAGGAACGCTTACGGAAAGCGTCATATGTTCTAAATTTCTTAAACTGTGATGATACAGACCATAGCAGGTATGAACGCCAACATAAAACTCAAATGCTTTCATCTTCCAAACCACCAGTTATGATCAAAGATCTAATATCTGGGCAATGGTCAGGACCAGTAGATCTCATAACGTGGGGAAGGGGATATGCCTGTGTATCCAAGGGTGCCAAATTACAATGGGTCCCTTCTAGATGTGTCAGGCCTTATATTAGCCCTCCACCACAACAGGAACAACCACCAGAAGAAATAAGTGAAGGATTTGGATTAGAAGAAACACGACCAACAATAGTAAACACATCACACAGTGGGGAGAAAAAAAAAAAAAAAAAAAAAAAAGGGGGAAAAGAGATATGGGTCTGTTCCCTATGTGTGTAAATCTACATTAACATTTCCTTAAAACAGGGATAATCACAAAGAAGCAGTAAATGATACAACAGAACCAAAAGAAACGTATAAACAGTAACCAATGCAGAACCAAAAGAAACACATAAACAGTAACCAATGCAGAACCAAAAGAAACACATAAACAGTAACCAATACAGAACCAAAACTCCAGGAGTCAAACACAATAAAGGGTTTAAGAGTGCATGTGTAAGGAGAGAATGAAACGGTGGCCACCGGAGTATGAATGAGTAAGTTGAGTGGACGCATGTATGTGTGTGTGAAAGCAAGTACACTTTATAGCAAGACATCTTAAACACTACTTCAGACAACACCACCTCAGACACAACATCTACAACTCAACACATTTCCCTTTTAAATAAAGATGATGCCATTACACAAAGTCACCCTCAGATAAAAGGTTATCCACACCTACAAACCCTGGGTAATTTGAGATTGCTTGAATATTGCACGAACCAATAAAGTTGTCAACAGTTCAATAAAGGCCTTGTGACGATAGGCCCTGTTTTTTATAATTAGTTGAAATAAGATTGGTTATAATGAGAATGTTAAAAATGTATTGTTTCTCAACTTGTTAATAAAAAGAGGGGGGAGATGTGGCAGGAAGAATGTAGCAATGAACCATGGGAGTTGTGGTCTCCCGGGTTCTCAGACAATATTTGATTGTCACTGGTTAGAGGGTCACGTGACATGTTCAGGCGTGGTATTTAAACCGAGGCAGTTTGAATAAACGGTAATTCTGCTCTGGCACTTGTTGGTGTCAGAGTGGGGTTCGTGCCTTGACCAGAACCTCAGGGAAGCCCCAGCATTACTGCTGTCTCTATGACACAATGGCAGGCCCGACATTCCATCCCTGGAGACGCTCCAAGAGGAGCATCCAGACCTGTGTCCAGTCAACAGAAGCGACCGGCCACCGAGCGTGACTGACGATGGCCCTGTCAGCTCTGTGGCGCCGCTCTGTGAGCTGGAGATCAGCCCTGACCCGGCTCGTGCAGCTCTTCCGCTCCCCCCAAAGCTCCGGCACCAAAGGTGAGGACAGAGCCTGACCCCGAAAGCCCCGCAGTGCACGGTGGGGACATTCAGAGCCCTTCCTCCCCTGCACCTCGCCCTCCTCCTCCTCCTCCTCCTCAGTCCTCTCAGCGCCTGACGGCCCCAGCTCGGGATGTGACTTGCAGGGTTTGCTCTTTCTCACAGGCTCAGCCAACCTGCCTCCACCAGCCCCACTGGCAAGCAGCCCTGGCGTTCCCGGTCCATCCAACACTGCCCGGGGGGGGCCCCAGGGCAGTGGGAAGCCCCTGGCTGGGGCAGACCAACGTGCCTCCCAGGGTCAACTGCAGCCCTACCACCATCAGGGGAGAGCAGTGGCCCCGGTCCCAGCAGCGCGGCACAGCCAGCGCAGCCCTGCCAGCTCAGCCAAGCCCTCCGGGACACCCCTGGGCAGTGGCAGCCCCCCAGACGGGAGCACCCCCATGGATGTGGACGTCACCCCGGCACTTAACATCAGCCTGGCCAGTGACGTCTCCATGGAGGAGGACGCCCCCCGCGGCTGCGACCTCTCCCTGGCCACCGACGTCCCCATGGAGGAGGACACCGCCCGCGGCTGCGACCTCTCGCTGGCCAGCGACGTCTCCATGGAGGAGGACGCCCCCCGAGGCTGCGACCTCTCGCTGGCCAGCGATGTCGCCATGGAGGAGGACACCTCCCCGCCCAGGCACACCACCGCCAGGCCCTCAGCCGCACCCCAGCTCCAAGCCACCAGGGAGCCTGGGGTGACTCCAGCCAGCCGCGCTCTGCTGAGTGGGAAGGTCCTGCCGCAGGGGACTCAGGGGCACTTGGCTTGCTCCCCGGGGGCTGCAGGGACCAGCCAGGATGGTGGCAGCAGCGTCCCCGTGCCCACGGACCGTGGAGACACCAAGCTGCAAAGGCGGGGGGCGAAGAGGAAGGGGGGCTCTGAGCCAGGGCCTGCCACTAAGATCAAGGCTCCTGCAGCCGGGGCTGGGGCAGGAAGATTGGCTTAGGCCTGTTAAAGGGATAGGTCGTTTGGGGACCTATCCCAGTTTGAGGGAGAGGTCGTTTGGGGACCTATCCCAGGTTGAGGCATAGATCGTTTGGGGATCTATGCCAGTTGGAGGGATAGATCGTTTGGGGATCTATCCCAGTGGGAGGGAGGGAGGGTGTTTATGTGGGGAAGATGTAGATAGAGATGTAGGGAAGATGTAGAGATAGATGTAGACGTAGATGTCGGTGGACAGAAATTGTGTGAACAATTTCAGTTGCGTTTCTGAGACCTTCCCCTTGGCATGGCTGGGTGCAGAGAGTAAAAAAATACTGCGCCACTTCTATGGCTGCAGGCCTTGTGCCAAGGTGAAGGAGGAGTTGTTCTGGCAGGAAAGCAAGTTTTATGGACACCTGCTGATATCCAATTAGTACTGTACACCACAGTATGTTTTCCTTATGTATCCAATGTAACCTGGGGAAGAATCACATGTCTGTGTGTCACAGGCAGCAGATAAGCTGCCTGTCCTCTAATAAAGCGGACATTTTTGCCAATCCTCTTGATTTGTGTGCATTTCTGTCTGACCCCCTCCGCCGTTCCGTAGATATAGTTACCAGTTTTCTTCTGGTTACGGAATAAAAGATTTTATTCCAACACCTGCCTGTGTCTGCATGGAATGGGGAGGGAGTGCAGGGTGGCCCCAGCAAATGGCACCAAGCAGATCCAGCAAGGCCCAAAGGGCACCAAGGGCACCCAAAGGGCACCAAGGGCACCCAAAGGGCACCCCGGGCCTGAGTGACTGCCAGAGGTGCAGGCTCTCACGCAGGGTCACTCCCCTGTCCCCTTCGCCTGGGGAAGCAGCCCTTTGGCGTGGCAGCCAGGACACATGGGTCCCGTGCAGGACTCGCGCAGACGGCCCCACGCCCAAAGCAGCCCTGAGCAGAGCCTGGGCACCATCCTGCCGCTCTGGGGCTTTGGAAGGCTGCTCCCAGTGAGCCCACCGTGTCCCCGGTCACCCCAGCGCAGCCCCAGACAGGGCTCCTCCGGGCTGCCCTGGGGCTGCATTGGACAGGGCCCATAAGGGCGAGGGAAGAATGCGCTGGCAACCACATCCGGGGCCTCACAGGAGCCCAGGGAGACGACATCCGTAGATCTCGGGGAGGTGACACTCGGAAGGTCTCGACCTCTGTCTTGGGGTGGATGGCGAGCCACTCAGGAGTTGATGGGTCAGGATCAAAGGGCGGGCAGGCTGGGAATGGGCACACTGCTGTGGGGGTTTGCTCCAGGCCTCCTGAGCAGGAGCAAGATGTGGAGGAGACCTCTCCAGGCAGCTTGAAGCAGCCTCCAGGTCACAGTCCCTGCTTCTCGTGGAGACTTCAACTGCCCTGGCGGCAGCTGGAGAAGCAACACAGCCAAGCACCAACAGTCCAGCAGGTTCCCGGAAAGCGGTGACGACAACTTCCTGGCCCAGGGGGCTGGAGCCTCTGACAAGCCAAAGGAATGCTGTGCTGCTCCACCTCTTCCTAACACACCGCAAAGACCTTGTTGGAGATGGGAAGGTCCGGGACAGCCGGGGCTGTAGAGACCATGGGATTGTGGTCGTCTGAAATTCCAGCCAGTGGGAAACACAGAAATAGCCAGGAGATGGAGGAGCCGACGAAAAAAAATAAACTTTGATTGCAATAAAAGGGAGACTTCACTGGACAAACCGCAGTGAGGTGGCTCAGCTCAGTGGAGGTCGCAGCCCCCTTTTAGCCCCTTTGAGTGGCGGTCTGAAAAATAAAAGCTAGACACGATCCCAGTATGGGGAACTGGAATAGTTTATTGAACACGAGAACACTATTTTAAAGGCATCTGGGGCTGTATGTTAATGAAGGGGACAACCTATGTTAATTGGGGAGTTACACAAATTTTTACTGCAATTTCCAAACAGTTCATTTTTCTTCTAGTAGGATTACATGGGGGACAGAGGGATTACAGGGGTTTAGACATGGTTTGATACAATCATCTCAAAAGTCCTTTCTGATTTCTGCTGGAGCCAAGCTTGATCCATGAGGTAGAACTTTAACAGGTCTTGTGAGAAGGGTCCAGCTCCTTCAGATCACGAGGTTTTTGTCAGCCCTTGTTTTCCTTTGCTGAAAGCTGGGTTTGGGCTCCCACAGAAATTCGTACCATATGGTTTCTTATCAACCACAGAAAATTTGATTTTTACATAATGCACACTCGGTCACACACAGAACTTCCAGGACCCATAGCAGAGGGCAATCAAAAAGCTGATGCAACTGCTATGGTAACTACAGTTCCCAAAATTCTGGAACAGGCTAAAGTCTCACACCAGTTCTTCCACCAAAACGCACGTTCATTAAAGAGACAATTCCAAATTACAATAAACCAGACCAGAGACATAATTATGTCATGCTCTGACTGCCAGCGAATTACCCCAATGCCAGCTAAGGAAGGGGTTAATCCCAGGGGCATAACAGCCAATGAAATCTGGCAGACAGACGTTACACATATAGCTGAATTCGGGAAACTAAAATATGTCCATGTTACAGTAGACATGTATTCCAGATACATTAATGCAACAGCACACACGGGAGAAAAAGCCAAAGACGCTATCAGACACCGGCTCAGTTGTTTCGCAATCCTAGGAATTCCAAAACCCATAAAAACCGACAATGGCCCTGCTTATTGTTCTGAAAAAATCAAAACATTTCTCACAGATTGGGGAATACTCCATTCCATAGGTATACCGCATTCACCCACAGGACAAGCGATTGTAGAAAGAGCTCACCGTACACTAAAAGAAATGCTTCAAAGACAAAAAAGAGGGGAGTCGGTATATAGCCCCCAGGAACGCTTACGGAAAGCGTCATATGTTCTAAATTTCTTAAACTGTGATGATACAGACCATAGCAGGTATGAACGCCAACATAAAACTCAAATGCTTTCATCTTCCAAACCACCAGTTATGATCAAAGATCTAATATCTGGGCAATGGTCAGGACCAGTAGATCTCATAACGTGGGGAAGGGGATATGCCTGTGTATCCAAGGGTGCCAAATTACAATGGGTCCCTTCTAGATGTGTCAGGCCTTATATTAGCCCTCCACCACAACAGGAACAACCACCAGAAGAAATAAGTGAAGGATTTGGATTAGAAGAAACACGACCAACAATAGTAAACACATCACACAGTGGGGAGAAAAAAAAAAAAAAAAAAAAAAAAAGGGGAAAAGAGATATGGGTCTGTTCCCTATGTGTGTAAATCTACATTAACATTTCCTTAAAACAGGGATAATCACAAAGAAGCAGTAAATGATACAACAGAACCAAAAGAAACGTATAAACAGTAACCAATGCAGAACCAAAAGAAACACATAAACAGTAACCAATACAGAACCAAAAGAAACACATAAACAGTCACCAATACAGAACCAAAACTCCAGGAGTCAAACACAATAAAGGGTTTAAGAGTGCATGTGTAAGGAGAGAATGAAACGGTGGCCACCGGAGTATGAATGAGTAAGTTGAGTGGACGCATGTATGTGTGTGTGAAAGCAAGTACACTTTATAGCAAGACATCTTAAACACTACTTCAGACAACACCACCTCAGACACAACATCTACAACTCAACACATTTCCCTTTTAAATAAAGATGATGCCATTACACAAAGTCACCCTCAGATAAAAGGTTATCCACACCTACAAACCCTGGGTAATTTGAGATTGCTTGAATATTGCACGAACCAATAAAGTTGTCAACAGTTCAATAAAGGCCTTGTGACGATAGGCCCTGTTTTTTATAATTAGTTGAAATAAGATTGGTTATAATGAGAATGTTAAAAATGTATTGTTTCTCAACTTGTTAATAAAAAGAGGGGGGAGATGTGGCAGGAAGAATGTAGCAATGAACCATGGGAGTTGTGGTCTCCCGGGTTCTCAGACAATATTTGATTGTCACTGGTTAGAGGGTCACGTGACATGTTCAGGCGTGGTATTTAAACCGAGGCAGTTTGAATAAACGGTAATTCTGCTCTGGCACTTGTTGGTGTCAGAGTGGGGTTCGTGCCTTGACCAGAACCTCAGGGAAGCCCCAGCATTACTGCTGTCTCTATGACACAATGGCAGGCCCGACATTCCATCCCTGGAGACGCTCCAAGAGGAGCATCCAGACCTGTGTCCAGTCAACAGAAGCGACCGGCCACCGAGCGTGACTGACCATGGCCCTGTCAGCTCTGTGGCGCCGCTCTGTGAGCTGGAGATCAGCCCTGACCCGGCTCGTGCAGCTCTTCCGCTCCCCCCAAAGCTCCGGCACCAAAGGTGAGGACAGAGCCTGACCCCGAAAGCCCCGCAGTGCACGGTGGGGACATTCAGAGCCCTTCCTCCCCTGCACCTCGCCCTCCTCCTCCTCCTCCTCCTCAGTCCTCTCAGCGCCTGACGGCCCCAGCTCGGGATGTGACTTGCAGGGTTTGCTCTTTCTCACAGGCTCAGCCAACCTGCCTCCACCAGCCCCACTGGCAAGCAGCCCTGGCGTTCCCGGTCCATCCAACACTGCCCGGGGGGGGCCCCAGGGCAGTGGGAAGCCCCTGGCTGGGGCAGACCAACGTGCCCCCCAGGGTCAACTGCAGCCCTACCACCATCAGGGGAGAGCAGTGGCCCCGGTCCCAGCAGCGCGGCACAGCCAGCGCAGCCCTGCCAGCTCAGCCAAGCCCTCCGGGACACCCCTGGGCAGTGGCAGCCCCCCAGACGGGAGCACCCCCATGGATGTGGACGTCACCCCGGCACTTAACATCAGCCTGGCCAGTGACGTCTCCATGGAGGAGGACGCCCCCCGCGGCTGCGACCTCTCCCTGGCCACCGACGTCCCCATGGAGGAGGACACCGCCCGCGGCTGCGACCTCTCGCTGGCCAGCGACGTCTCCATGGAGGAGGACGCCCCCCGAGGCTGCGACCTCTCGCTGGCCAGCGATGTCGCCATGGAGGAGGACACCTCCCCGCCCAGGCACACCACCGCCAGCCCCTCAGCCGCACCCCAGCTCCAAGCCACTAGGGAGCCTGGGGTGACTCCAGCCAGCCGCGCTCTGCTGAGTGGGAAGGTCCTGCCGCAGGGGACTCAGGGGCACTTGGCTTGCTCCCCGGGGGCTGCAGGGACCAGCCAGGATGGTGGCAGCAGCGTCCCCGTGCCCACGGACCATGGAGACACCAAGCTGCAAAGGCGGGGGGCGAAGAGGAAGGGGGGCTCTGAGCCAGGGCCTGCCACTAAGATCAAGGCTCCTGCAGCCGGGGCTGGGGCAGGAAGATTGGCTTAGGCCTGTTAAAGGGATAGGTCGTTTGGGGACCTATCCCAGTTTGAGGGAGAGGTCGTTTGGGGACCTATCCCAGGTTGAGGCATAGATCGTTTGGGGATCTATGCCAGTTGGAGGGATAGATCGTTTGGGGATCTATCCCAGTGGGAGGGAGGGAGGGTGTTTATGTGGGGAAGATGTAGATAGAGATGTAGGGAAGATGTAGAGATAGATGTAGACGTAGATGTCGGTGGACAGAAATTGTGTGAACAATTTCAGTTGCGTTTCTGAGACCTTCCCCTTGGCATGGCTGGGTGCAGAGAGTAAAAAAATACTGCGCCACTTCTATGGCTGCAGGCCTTGTGCCAAGGTGAAGGAGGAGTTGTTCTGGCAGGAAAGCAAGTTTTATGGACACCTGCTGATATCCAATTAGTACTGTACACCACAGTATGTTTTCCTTATGTATCCAATGTAACCTGGGGAAGAATCACATGTCTGTGTGTCACAGGCAGCATCTAAGCTGCCTGTCCTCTAATAAAGCGGACATTTTTGCCAATCCTCTTGATTTGTGTGCATTTCTGTCTGACCCCCTCCGCCGTTCCGTAGATATAGTTACCAGTTTTCTTCTGGTTACGGAATAAAAGATTTTATTCCAACACCTGCCTGTGTCTGCATGGAATGGGGAGGGAGTGCAGGGTGGCCCCAGCAAATGGCAGCAAGCAGATCCAGCAAGGCCCAAAGGGCACCAAGGGCACCCAAAGGGCACCAAGGGCACCCAAAGGGCACCCCGGGCCTGAGTGACTGCCAGAGGTGCAGGCTCTCACGCAGGGTCACTCCCCTGTCCCCTTCGCCTGGGGAAGCAGCCCTTTGGCGTGGCAGCCAGGACACATGGGTCCCGTGCAGGACTCGCGCAGACGGCCCCACGCCCAAAGCAGCCCTGAGCAGAGCCTGGGCACCATCCTGCCGCTCTGGGGCTTTGGAAGGCTGCTCCCAGTGAGCCCACCGTGTCCCCGGTCACCCCAGCGCAGCCCCAGACAGGGCTCCTCCGGGCTGCCCTGGGGCTGCATTGGACAGGGCCCATAAGGGCGAGGGAAGAATGCGCTGGCAACCACATCCGGGGCCTCACAGGAGCCCAGGGAGACGACATCCGTAGATCTCGGGGAGGTGACACTCGGAAGGTCTCGACCTCTGTCTTGGGGTGGATGGCGAGCCACTCAGGAGTTGATGGGTCAGGATCAAAGGGCGGGCAGGCTGGGAATGGGCACACTGCTGTGGGGGTTTGCTCCAGGCCTCCTGAGCAGGAGCAAGATGTGGAGGAGACCTCTCCAGGCAGCTTGAAGCAGCCTCCAGGTCACAGTCCCTGCTTCTCGTGGAGACTTCAACTGCCCTGGCGGCAGCTGGAGAAGCAACACAGCCAAGCACCAAGAGTCCAGCAGGTTCCCGGAAAGCGGTGACGACAACTTCCTGGCCCAGGGGGCTGGAGCCTCTGACAAGCCAAAGGAATGCTGTGCTGCTCCACCTCTTCCTAACACACCGCAAAGACCTTGTTGGAGATGGGAAGGTCCGGGACAGCCGGGGCTGTAGAGACCATGGGATTGTGGTCGTCTGAAATTCCAGCCAGTGGGAAACACAGAAATAGCCAGGAGATGGAGGAGCCGACGAAAAAAAATAAACTTTGATTGCAATAAAAGGGAGACTTCACTGGACAAACCGCAGTGAGGTGGCTCAGCTCAGTGGAGGTCGCAGCCCCCTTTTAGCCCCTTTGAGTGGCGGTCTGAAAAATAAAAGCTAGACACGATCCCAGTATGGGGAACTGGAATAGTTTATTGAACACGAGAACACTATTTTAAAGGCATCTGGGGCTGTATGTTAATGAAGGGGACAACCTATGTTAATTGGGGAGTTACACAAATTTTTACTGCAATTTCCAAACAGTTCATTTTTCTTCTAGTAGGATTACATGGGGGACAGAGGGATTACAGGGGTTTAGACATGGTTTGATACAATCATCTCAAAAGTCCTTTCTGATTTCTGCTGGAGCCAAGCTTGATCCATGAGGTAGAACTTTAACAGGTCTTGTGAGAAGGGTCCAGCTCCTTCAGATCACGAGGTTTTTGTCAGCCCTTGTTTTCCTTTGCTGAAAGCTGGGTTTGGGCTCCCACAGAAATTCGTACCATATGGTTTCTTATCAACCACAGAAAATTTGATTTTTACATAATGCACACTCGGTCACACACAGAACTTCCAGGACCCATAGCAGAGGGCAATCAAAAAGCTGATGCAACTGCTATGGTAACTACAGTTGCCAAAATTCTGGAACAGGCTAAAGTCTCACACCAGTTCTTCCACCAAAATGCACGTTCATTAAAGAGACAATTCCAAATTACAATAAACCAGATCAGAGACATAATTATGTCATGCTCTGACTGCCAGCGAATTACCCCAATGCCAGCTAAGGAAGGGGTTAATCCCAGGGGCATAACAGCCAATGAAATCTGGCAGACAGACGTTACACATATAGCTGAATTCGGGAAACTAAAATATGTCCATGTTACAGTAGACATGTATTCCAGATACATTAATGCAACAGCACACACGGGAGAAAAAGCCAAAGACGCTATCAGACACTGGCTCAGTTGTTTCGCAATCCTAGGAATTCCAAAACCCATAAAAACCGACAATGGCCCTGCTTATTGTTCTGAAAAAATCAAAACATTTCTCACAGATTGGGGAATACTCCATTCCATAGGTATACCGCATTCACCCACAGGACAAGCGATTGTAGAAAGAGCTCACCGTACACTAAAAGAAATGCTTCAAAGACAAAAAAGAGGGGAGTCGGTATATAGCCCCCAGGAACGCTTACGGAAAGCGTCATATGTTCTAAATTTCTTAAACTGTGATGATACAGACCATAGCAGGTATGAACGCCAACATAAAACTCAAATGCTTTCATCTTCCAAACCACCAGTTATGATCAAAGATCTAATATCTGGGCAATGGTCAGGACCAGTAGATCTCATAACGTGGGGAAGGGGATATGCCTGTGTATCCAAGGGTGCCAAATTACAATGGGTCCCTTCTAGATGTGTCAGGCCTTATATTAGCCCTCCACCACAACAGGAACAACCACCAGAAGAAATAAGTGAAGGATTTGGATTAGAAGAAACACGACCAACAATAGTAAACACATCACACAGTGGGGAGAAAAAAAAAAAAAAAAAAAAAAAAGGGGGAAAAGAGATATGGGTCTGTTCCCTATGTGTGTAAATCTACATTAACATTTCCTTAAAACAGGGATAATCACAAAGAAGCAGTAAATGATACAACAGAACCAAAAGAAACGTATAAACAGTAACCAATGCAGAACCAAAAGAAACACATAAACAGTAACCAATGCAGAACCAAAAGAAACACATAAACAGTAACCAATACAGAACCAAAACTCCAGGAGTCAAACACAATAAAGGGTTTAAGAGTGCATGTGTAAGGAGAGAATGAAACGGTGGCCACCGGAGTATGAATGAGTAAGTTGAGTGGACGCATGTATGTGTGTGTGAAAGCAAGTACACTTTATAGCAAGACATCTTAAACACTACTTCAGACAACACCACCTCAGACACAACATCTACAACTCAACACATTTCCCTTTTAAATAAAGATGATGCCATTACACAAAGTCACCCTCAGATAAAAGGTTATCCACACCTACAAACCCTGGGTAATTTGAGATTGCTTGAATATTGCACGAACCAATAAAGTTGTCAACAGTTCAATAAAGGCCTTGTGACGATAGGCCCTGTTTTTTATAATTAGTTGAAATAAGATTGGTTATAATGAGAATGTTAAAAATGTATTGTTTCTCAACTTGTTAATAAAAAGAGGGGGGAGATGTGGCAGGAAGAATGTAGCAATGAACCATGGGAGTTGTGGTCTCCCGGGTTCTCAGACAATATTTGATTGTCACTGGTTAGAGGGTCACGTGACATGTTCAGGCGTGGTATTTAAACCGAGGCAGTTTGAATAAACGGTAATTCTGCTCTGGCACTTGTTGGTGTCAGAGTGGGGTTCGTGCCTTGACCAGAACCTCAGGGAAGCCCCAGCATTACTGCTGTCTCTATGACACAATGGCAGGCCCGACATTCCATCCCTGGAGACGCTCCAAGAGGAGCATCCAGACCTGTGTCCAGTCAACAGAAGCGACCGGCCACCGAGCGTGACTGACGATGGCCCTGTCAGCTCTGTGGCGCCGCTCTGTGAGCTGGAGATCAGCCCTGACCCGGCTCGTGCAGCTCTTCCGCTCCCCCCAAAGCTCCGGCACCAAAGGTGAGGACAGAGCCTGACCCCGAAAGCCCCGCAGTGCACGGTGGGGACATTCAGAGCCCTTCCTCCCCTGCACCTCGCCCTCCTCCTCCTCCTCCTCCTCAGTCCTCTCAGCGCCTGACGGCCCCAGCTCGGGATGTGACTTGCAGGGTTTGCTCTTTCTCACAGGCTCAGCCAACCTGCCTCCACCAGCCCCACTGGCAAGCAGCCCTGGCGTTCCCGGTCCATCCAACACTGCCCGGGGGGGGCCCCAGGGCAGTGGGAAGCCCCTGGCTGGGGCAGACCAACGTGCCCCCCAGGGTCAACTGCAGCCCTACCACCATCAGGGGAGAGCAGTGGCCCCGGTCCCAGCAGCGCGGCACAGCCAGCGCAGCCCTGCCAGCTCAGCCAAGCCCTCCGGGACACCCCTGGGCAGTGGCAGCCCCCCAGACGGGAGCACCCCCATGGATGTGGACGTCACCCCGGCACTTAACATCAGCCTGGCCAGTGACGTCTCCATGGAGGAGGACGCCCCCCGCGGCTGCGACCTCTCCCTGGCCACCGACGTCCCCATGGAGGAGGACACCGCCCGCGGCTGCGACCTCTCGCTGGCCAGCGACGTCTCCATGGAGGAGGACGCCCCCCGAGGCTGCGACCTCTCGCTGGCCAGCGATGTCGCCATGGAGGAGGACACCTCCCCGCCCAGGCACACCACCGCCAGGCCCTCAGCCGCACCCCAGCTCCAAGCCACCAGGGAGCCTGGGGTGACTCCAGCCAGCCGCGCTCTGCTGAGTGGGAAGGTCCTGCCGCAGGGGACTCAGGGGCACTTGGCTTGCTCCCCGGGGGCTGCAGGGACCAGCCAGGATGGTGGCAGCAGCGTCCCCGTGCCCACGGACCGTGGAGACACCAAGCTGCAAAGGCGGGGGACGAAGAGGAAGGGGGGCTCTGAGCCAGGGCCTGCCACTAAGATCAAGGCTCCTGCAGCCGGGGCTGGGGCAGGAAGATTGGCTTAGGCCTGTTAAAGGGATAGGTCGTTTGGGGACCTATCCCAGTTTGAGGGAGAGGTCGTTTGGGGACCTATCCCAGGTTGAGGCATAGATCGTTTGGGGATCTATGCCAGTTGGAGGGATAGATCGTTTGGGGATCTATCCCAGTGGGAGGGAGGGAGGGTGTTTATGTGGGGAAGATGTAGATAGAGATGTAGGGAAGATGTAGAGATAGATGTAGACGTAGATGTCGGTGGACAGAAATTGTGTGAACAATTTCAGTTGCGTTTCTGAGACCTTCCCCTTGGCATGGCTGGGTGCAGAGAGTAAAAAAATACTGCGCCACTTCTATGGCTGCAGGCCTTGTGCCAAGGTGAAGGAGGAGTTGTTCTGGCAGGAAAGCAAGTTTTATGGACACCTGCTGATATCCAATTAGTACTGTACACCACAGTATGTTTTCCTTATGTATCCAATGTAACCTGGGGAAGAATCACATGTCTGTGTGTCACAGGCAGCATCTAAGCTGCCTGTCCTCTAATAAAGCGGACATTTTTGCCAATCCTCTTGATTTGTGTGCATTTCTGTCTGACCCCCTCCGCCGTTCCGTAGATATAGTTACCAGTTTTCTTCTGGTTACGGAATAAAAGATTTTATTCCAACACCTGCCTGTGTCTGCATGGAATGGGGAGGGAGTGCAGGGTGGCCCCAGCAAATGGCACCAAGCAGATCCAGCAAGGCCCAAAGGGCACCAAGGGCACCCAAAGGGCACCAAGGGCACCCAAAGGGCACCCCGGGCCTGAGTGACTGCCAGAGGTGCAGGCTCTCACGCAGGGTCACTCCCCTGTCCCCTTCGCCTGGGGAAGCAGCCCTTTGGCGTGGCAGCCAGGACACATGGGTCCCGTGCAGGACTCGCGCAGACGGCCCCACGCCCAAAGCAGCCCTGAGCAGAGCCTGGGCACCATCCTGCCGCTCTGGGGCTTTGGAAGGCTGCTCCCAGTGAGCCCACCGTGTCCCCGGTCACCCCAGCGCAGCCCCAGACAGGGCTCCTCCGGGCTGCCCTGGGGCTGCATTGGACAGGGCCCATAAGGGCGAGGGAAGAATGCGCTGGCAACCACATCCGGGGCCTCACAGGAGCCCAGGGAGACGACATCCGTAGATCTCGGGCAGGTGACACTCGGAAGGTCTCGACCTCTGTCTTGGGGTGGATGGCGAGCCACTCAGGAGTTGATGGGTCAGGATCAAAGGGCGGGCAGGCTGGGAATGGGCACACTGCTGTGGGGGTTTGCTCCAGGCCTCCTGAGCAGGAGCAAGATGTGGAGGAGACCTCTCCAGGCAGCTTGAAGCAGCCTCCAGGTCACAGTCCCTGCTTCTCGTGGAGACTTCAACTGCCCTGGCGGCAGCTGGAGAAGCAACACAGCCAAGCACCAAGAGTCCAGCAGGTTCCCGGAAAGCGGTGACGACAACTTCCTGGCCCAGGGGGCTGGAGCCTCTGACAAGCCAAAGGAATGCTGTGCTGCTCCACCTCTTCCTAACACACCGCAAAGACCTTGTTGGAGATGGGAAGGTCCGGGACAGCCGGGGCTGTAGAGACCATGGGATTGTGGTCGTCTGAAATTCCAGCCAGTGGGAAACACAGAAATAGCCAGGAGATGGAGGAGCCGACGAAAAAAAATAAACTTTGATTGCAATAAAAGGGAGACTTCACTGGACAAACCGCAGTGAGGTGGCTCAGCTCAGTGGAGGTCGCAGCCCCCTTTTAGCCCCTTTGAGTGGCGGTCTGAAAAATAAAAGCTAGACACGATCCCAGTATGGGGAACTGGAATAGTTTATTGAACACGAGAACACTATTTTAAAGGCATCTGGGGCTGTATGTTAATGAAGGGGACAACCTATGTTAATTGGGGAGTTACACAAATTTTTACTGCAATTTCCAAACAGTTCATTTTTCTTCTAGTAGGATTACATGGGGGACAGAGGGATTACAGGGGTTTAGACATGGTTTGATACAATCATCTCAAAAGTCCTTTCTGATTTCTGCTGGAGCCAAGCTTGATCCATGAGGTAGAACTTTAACAGGTCTTGTGAGAAGGGTCCAGCTCCTTCAGATCACGAGGTTTTTGTCAGCCCTTGTTTTCCTTTGCTGAAAGCTGGGTTTGGGCTCCCACAGAAATTCGTACCATATGGTTTCTTATCAACCACAGAAAATTTGATTTTTACATAATGCACACTCGGTCACACACAGAACTTCCAGGACCCATAGCAGAGGGCAATCAAAAAGCTGATGCAACTGCTATGGTAACTACAGTTGCCAAAATTCTGGAACAGGCTAAAGTCTCACACCAGTTCTTCCACCAAAATGCACGTTCATTAAAGAGACAATTCCAAATTACAATAAACCAGACCAGAGACATAATTATGTCATGCTCTGACTGCCAGCGAATTACCCCAATGCCAGCTAAGGAAGGGGTTAATCCCAGGGGCATAACAGCCAATGAAATCTGGCAGACAGACGTTACACATATAGCTGAATTCGGGAAACTAAAATATGTCCATGTTACAGTAGACATGTATTCCAGATACATTAATGCAACAGCACACACGGGAGAAAAAGCCAAAGACGCTATCAGACACTGGCTCAGTTGTTTCGCAATCCTAGGAATTCCAAAACCCATAAAAACCGACAATGGCCCTGCTTATTGTTCTGAAAAAATCAAAACATTTCTCACAGATTGGGGAATACTCCATTCCATAGGTATACCGCATTCACCCACAGGACAAGCGATTGTAGAAAGAGCTCACCGTACACTAAAAGAAATGCTTCAAAGACAAAAAAGAGGGGAGTCGGTATATAGCCCCCAGGAACGCTTACGGAAAGCGTCATATGTTCTAAATTTCTTAAACTGTGATGATACAGACCATAGCAGGTATGAACGCCAACATAAAACTCAAATGCTTTCATCTTCCAAACCACCAGTTATGATCAAAGATCTAATATCTGGGCAATGGTCAGGACCAGTAGATCTCATAACGTGGGGAAGGGGATATGCCTGTGTATCCAAGGGTGCCAAATTACAATGGGTCCCTTCTAGATGTGTCAGGCCTTATATTAGCCCTCCACCACAACAGGAACAACCACCAGAAGAAATAAGTGAAGGATTTGGATTAGAAGAAACACGACCAACAATAGTAAACACATCACACAGTGGGGAGAAAAAAAAAAAAAAAAAAAAAAAAAGGGGAAAAGAGATATGGGTCTGTTCCCTATGTGTGTAAATCTACATTAACATTTCCTTAAAACAGGGATAATCACAAAGAAGCAGTAAATGATACAACAGAACCAAAAGAAACGTATAAACAGTAACCAATGCAGAACCAAAAGAAACACATAAACAGTAACCAATACAGAACCAAAAGAAACACATAAACAGTAACCAATACAGAACCAAAACTCCAGGAGTCAAACACAATAAAGGGTTTAAGAGTGCATGTGTAAGGAGAGAATGAAACGGTGGCCACCGGAGTATGAATGAGTAAGTTGAGTGGACGCATGTATGTGTGTGTGAAAGCAAGTACACTTTATAGCAAGACATCTTAAACACTACTTCAGACAACACCACCTCAGACACAACATCTACAACTCAACACATTTCCCTTTTAAATAAAGATGATGCCATTACACAAAGTCACCCTCAGATAAAAGGTTATCCACACCTACAAACCCTGGGTAATTTGAGATTGCTTGAATATTGCACGAACCAATAAAGTTGTCAACAGTTCAATAAAGGCCTTGTGACGATAGGCCCTGTTTTTTATAATTAGTTGAAATAAGATTGGTTATAATGAGAATGTTAAAAATGTATTGTTTCTCAACTTGTTAATAAAAAGAGGGGGGAGATGTGGCAGGAAGAATGTAGCAATGAACCATGGGAGTTGTGGTCTCCCGGGTTCTCAGACAATATTTGATTGTCACTGGTTAGAGGGTCACGTGACATGTTCAGGCGTGGTATTTAAACCGAGGCAGTTTGAATAAACGGTAATTCTGCTCTGGCACTTGTTGGTGTCAGAGTGGGGTTCGTGCCTTGACCAGCACCTCAGGGAAGCCCCAGCATTACTGCTGTCTCTATGACACAATGGCAGGCCCGACATTCCATCCCTGGAGACGCTCCAAGAGGAGCATCCAGACCTGTGTCCAGTCAACAGAAGCGACCGGCCACCGAGCGTGACTGACCATGGCCCTGTCAGCTCTGTGGCGCCGCTCTGTGAGCTGGAGATCAGCCCTGACCCGGCTCGTGCAGCTCTTCCGCTCCCCCCAAAGCTCCGGCACCAAAGGTGAGGACAGAGCCTGACCCCGAAAGCCCCGCAGTGCACGGTGGGGACATTCAGAGCCCTTCCTCCCCTGCACCTCGCCCTCCTCCTCCTCCTCCTCCTCAGTCCTCTCAGCGCCTGACGGCCCCAGCTCGGGATGTGACTTGCAGGGTTTGCTCTTTCTCACAGGCTCAGCCAACCTGCCTCCACCAGCCCCACTGGCAAGCAGCCCTGGCGTTCCCGGTCCATCCAACACTGCCCGGGGGGGGCCCCAGGGCAGTGGGAAGCCCCTGGCTGGGGCAGACCAACGTGCCCCCCAGGGTCAACTGCAGCCCTACCACCATCAGGGGAGAGCAGTGGCCCCGGTCCCAGCAGCGCGGCACAGCCAGCGCAGCCCTGCCAGCTCAGCCAAGCCCTCCGGGACACCCCTGGGCAGTGGCAGCCCCCCAGACGGGAGCACCCCCATGGATGTGGACGTCACCCCGGCACTTAACATCAGCCTGGCCAGTGACGTCTCCATGGAGGAGGACGCCCCCCGCGGCTGCGACCTCTCCCTGGCCACCGACGTCCCCATGGAGGAGGACACCGCCCGCGGCTGCGACCTCTCGCTGGCCAGCGACGTCTCCATGGAGGAGGACGCCCCCCGAGGCTGCGACCTCTCGCTGGCCAGCGATGTCACCATGGAGGAGGACACCTCCCCGCCCAGGCACACCACCGCCAGGCCCTCAGCCGCACCCCAGCTCCAAGCCACTAGGGAGCCTGGGGTGACTCCAGCCAGCCGCGCTCTGCTGAGTGGGAAGGTCCTGCCGCAGGGGACTCAGGGGCACTTGGCTTGCTCCCCGGGGGCTGCAGGGACCAGCCAGGATGGTGGCAGCAGCGTCCCCGTGCCCACGGACCGTGGAGACACCAAGCTGCAAAGGCGGGGGGCGAAGAGGAAGGGGGGCTCTGAGCCAGGGCCTGCCACTAAGATCAAGGCTCCTGCAGCCGGGGCTGGGGCAGGAAGATTGGCTTAGGCCTGTTAAAGGGATAGGTCGTTTGGGGACCTATCCCAGTTTGAGGGAGAGGTCGTTTGGGGACCTATCCCAGGTTGAGGCATAGATCGTTTGGGGATCTATGCCAGTTGGAGGGATAGATCGTTTGGGGATCTATCCCAGTGGGAGGGAGGGAGGGTGTTTATGTGGGGAAGATGTAGATAGAGATGTAGGGAAGATGTAGAGATAGATGTAGACGTAGATGTCGGTGGACAGAAATTGTGTGAACAATTTCAGTTGCGTTTCTGAGACCTTCCCCTTGGCATGGCTGGGTGCAGAGAGTAAAAAAATACTGCGCCACTTCTATGGCTGCAGGCCTTGTGCCAAGGTGAAGGAGGAGTTGTTCTGGCAGGAAAGCAAGTTTTATGGACACCTGTTGATATCCAATTAGTACTGTACACCACAGTATGTTTTCCTTATGTATCCAATGTAACCTGGGGAAGAATCACATGTCTGTGTGTCACAGGCAGCATCTAAGCTGCCTGTCCTCTAATAAAGCGGACATTTTTGCCAATCCTCTTGATTTGTGTGCATTTCTGTCTGACCCCCTCCGCCGTTCCGTAGATATAGTTACCAGTTTTCTTCTGGTTACGGAATAAAAGATTTTATTCCAACACCTGCCTGTGTCTGCATGGAATGGGGAGGGAGTGCAGGGTGGCCCCAGCAAATGGCAGCAAGCAGATCCAGCAAGGCCCAAAGGGCACCAAGGGCACCCAAAGGGCACCAAGGGCACCCAAAGGGCACCCCGGGCCTGAGTGACTGCCAGAGGTGCAGGCTCTCACGCAGGGTCACTCCCCTGTCCCCTTCGCCTGGGGAAGCAGCCCTTTGGCGTGGCAGCCAGGACACATGGGTCCCGTGCAGGACTCGCGCAGACGGCCCCACGCCCAAAGCAGCCCTGAGCAGAGCCTGGGCACCATCCTGCCGCTCTGGGGCTTTGGAAGGCTGCTCCCAGTGAGCCCACCGTGTCCCCGGTCACCCCAGCGCAGCCCCAGACAGGGCTCCTCCGGGCTGCCCTGGGGCTGCATTGGACAGGGCCCATAAGGGCGAGGGAAGAATGCGCTGGCAACCACATCCGGGGCCTCACAGGAGCCCAGGGAGACGACATCCGTAGATCTCGGGGAGGTGACACTCGGAAGGTCTCGACCTCTGTCTTGGGGTGGATGGCGAGCCACTCAGGAGTTGATGGGTCAGGATCAAAGGGCGGGCAGGCTGGGAATGGGCACACTGCTGTGGGGGTTTGCTCCAGGCCTCCTGAGCAGGAGCAAGATGTGGAGGAGACCTCTCCAGGCAGCTTGAAGTAGCCTCCAGGTCACAGTCCCTGCTTCTCGTGGAGACTTCAACTGCCCTGGCGGCAGCTGGAGAAGCAACACAGCCAAGCACCAACAGTCCAGCAGGTTCCCGGAAAGCGGTGACGACAACTTCCTGGCCCAGGGGGCTGGAGCCTCTGACAAGCCAAAGGAATGCTGTGCTGCTCCACCTCTTCCTAACACACCGCAAAGACCTTGTTGGAGATGGGAAGGTCCGGGACAGCCGGGGCTGTAGAGACCATGGGATTGTGGTCGTCTGAAATTCCAGCCAGTGGGAAACACAGAAATAGCCAGGAGATGGAGGAGCCGACGAAAAAAAATAAACTTTGATTGCAATAAAAGGGAGACTTCACTGGACAAACCGCAGTGAGGTGGCTCAGCTCAGTGGAGGTCGCAGCCCCCTTTTAGCCCCTTTGAGTGGCGGTCTGAAAAATAAAAGCTAGACACGATCCCAGTATGGGGAACTGGAATAGTTTATTGAACACGAGAACACTATTTTAAAGGCATCTGGGGCTGTATGTTAATGAAGGGGACAACCTATGTTAATTGGGGAGTTACACAAATTTTTACTGCAATTTCCAAACAGTTAATTTTTCTTCTAGTAGGATTACATGGGGGACAGAGGGATTACAGGGGTTTAGACATGGTTTGATACAATCATCTCAAAAGTCCTTTCTGATTTCTGCTGGAGCCAAGCTTGATCCATGAGGTAGAACTTTAACAGGTCTTGTGAGAAGGGTCCAGCTCCTTCAGATCACGAGGTTTTTGTCAGCCCTTGTTTTCCTTTGCTGAAAGCTGGGTTTGGGCTCCCACAGAAATTCGTACCATATGGTTTCTTATCAACCACAGAAAATTTGATTTTTACATAATGCACACTCGGTCACACACAGAACTTCCAGGACCCATAGCAGAGGGCAATCAAAAAGCTGATGCAACTGCTATGGTAACTACAGTTGCCAAAATTCTGGAACAGGCTAAAGTCTCACACCAGTTCTTCCACCAAAATGCACGTTCATTAAAGAGACAATTCCAAATTACAATAAACCAGACCAGAGACATAATTATGTCATGCTCTGACTGCCAGCGAATTACCCCAATGCCAGCTAAGGAAGGGGTTAATCCCAGGGGCATAACAGCCAATGAAATCTGGCAGACAGACGTTACACATATAGCTGAATTCGGGAAACTAAAATATGTCCATGTTACAGTAGACATGTATTCCAGATACATTAATGCAACAGCACACACGGGAGAAAAAGCCAAAGACGCTATCAGACACTGGCTCAGTTGTTTCGCAATCCTAGGAATTCCAAAACCCATAAAAACCGACAATGGCCCTGCTTATTGTTCTGAAAAAATCAAAACATTTCTCACAGATTGGGGAATACTCCATTCCATAGGTATACCGCATTCACCCACAGGACAAGCGATTGTAGAAAGAGCTCACCGTACACTAAAAGAAATGCTTCAAAGACAAAAAAGAGGGGAGTCGGTATATAGCCCCCAGGAACGCTTACGGAAAGCGTCATATGTTCTAAATTTCTTAAACTGTGATGATACAGACCATAGCAGGTATGAACGCCAACATAAAACTCAAATGCTTTCATCTTCCAAACCACCAGTTATGATCAAAGATCTAATATCTGGGCAATGGTCAGGACCAGTAGATCTCATAACGTGGGGAAGGGGATATGCCTGTGTATCCAAGGGTGCCAAATTACAATGGGTCCCTTCTAGATGTGTCAGGCCTTATATTAGCCCTCCACCACAACAGGAACAACCACCAGAAGAAATAAGTGAAGGATTTGGATTAGAAGAAACACGACCAACAATAGTAAACACATCACACAGTGGGGAGAAAAAAAAAAAAAAAAAAAAAAAAGGGGAAAAGAGATATGGGTCTGTTCCCTATGTGTGTAAATCTACATTAACATTTCCTTAAAACAGGGATAATCACAAAGAAGCAGTAAATGATACAACAGAACCAAAAGAAACGTATAAACAGTAACCAATGCAGAACCAAAAGAAACACATAAACAGTAACCAATACAGAACCAAAAGAAACACATAAACAGTAACCAATACAGAACCAAAACTCCATGAGTCAAACACAATAAAGGGTTTAAGAGTGCATGTGTAAGGAGAGAATGAAACGGTGGCCACCGGAGTATGAATGAGTAAGTTGAGTGGACGCATGTATGTGTGTGTGAAAGCAAGTACACTTTATAGCAAGACATCTTAAACACTACTTCAGACAACACCACCTCAGACACAACATCTACAACTCAACACATTTCCCTTTTAAATAAAGATGATGCCATTACACAAAGTCACCCTCAGATAAAAGGTTATCCACACCTACAAACCCTGGGTAATTTGAGATTGCTTGAATATTGCACGAACCAATAAAGTTGTCAACAGTTCAATAAAGGCCTTGTGACGATAGGCCCTGTTTTTTATAATTAGTTGAAATAAGATTGGTTATAATGAGAATGTTAAAAATGTATTGTTTCTCAACTTGTTAATAAAAAGAGGGGGGAGATGTGGCAGGAAGAATGTAGCAATGAACCATGGGAGTTGTGGTCTCCCGGGTTCTCAGACAATATTTGATTGTCACTGGTTAGAGGGTCACGTGACATGTTCAGGCGTGGTATTTAAACCGAGGCAGTTTGAATAAACGGTAATTCTGCTCTGGCACTTGTTGGTGTCAGAGTGGGGTTCGTGCCTTGACCAGAACCTCAGGGAAGCCCCAGCATTACTGCTGTCTCTATGACACAATGGCAGGCCCGACATTCCATCCCTGGAGACGCTCCAAGAGGAGCATCCAGACCTGTGTCCAGTCAACAGAAGCGACCGGCCACCGAGCGTGACTGACGATGGCCCTGTCAGCTCTGTGGCGCCGCTCTGTGAGCTGGAGATCAGCCCTGACCCGGCTCGTGCAGCTCTTCCGCTCCCCCCAAAGCTCCGGCACCAAAGGTGAGGACAGAGCCTGACCCCGAAAGCCCCGCAGTGCACGGTGGGGACATTCAGAGCCCTTCCTCCCCTGCACCTCGCCCTCCTCCTCCTCCTCCTCCTCAGTCCTCTCAGCGCCTGACGGCCCCAGCTCGGGATGTGACTTGCAGGGTTTGCTCTTTCTCACAGGCTCAGCCAACCTGCCTCCACCAGCCCCACTGGCAAGCAGCCCTGGCGTTCCCGGTCCATCCAACACTGCCCGGGGGGGGCCCCAGGGCAGTGGGAAGCCCCTGGCTGGGGCAGACCAACGTGCCCCCCAGGGTCAACTGCAGCCCTACCACCATCAGGGGAGAGCAGTGGCCCCGGTCCCAGCAGCGCGGCACAGCCAGCGCAGCCCTGCCAGCTCAGCCAAGCCCTCCGGGACACCCCTGGGCAGTGGCAGCCCCCCAGACGGGAGCACCCCCATGGATGTGGACGTCACCCCGGCACTTAACATCAGCCTGGCCAGTGACGTCTCCATGGAGGAGGACGCCCCCCGCGGCTGCGACCTCTCCCTGGCCACCGACGTCCCCATGGAGGAGGACACCGCCCGCGGCTGCGACCTCTCGCTGGCCAGCGACGTCTCCATGGAGGAGGACGCCCCCCGAGGCTGCGACCTCTCGCTGGCCAGCGATGTCGCCATGGAGGAGGACACCTCCCCGCCCAGGCACACCACCGCCAGGCCCTCAGCCGCACCCCAGCTCCAAGCCACCAGGGAGCCTGGGGTGACTCCAGCCAGCCGCGCTCTGCTGAGTGGGAAGGTCCTGCCGCAGGGGACTCAGGGGCACTTGGCTTGCTCCCCGGGGGCTGCAGGGACCAGCCAGGATGGTGGCAGCAGCGTCCCCGTGCCCACGGACCGTGGAGACACCAAGCTGCAAAGGCGGGGGGCGAAGAGGAAGGGGGGCTCTGAGCCAGGGCCTGCCACTAAGATCAAGGCTCCTGCAGCCAGGGCTGGGGCAGGAAGATTGGCTTAGGCCTGTTAAAGGGATAGGTCGTTTGGGGACCTATCCCAGTTTGAGGGATAGGTCGTTTGGGGACCTATCCCAGGTTGAGGCATAGATCGTTTGGGGATCTATGCCAGTTGGAGGGATAGATCGTTTGGGGATCTATCCCAGTGGGAGGGAGGGAGGGTGTTTATGTGGGGAAGATGTAGATAGAGATGTAGGGAAGATGTAGAGATAGATGTAGACGTAGATGTCGGTGGACAGAAATTGTGTGAACAATTTCAGTTGCGTTTCTGAGACCTTCCCCTTGGCATGGCTGGGTGCAGAGAGTAAAAAAATACTGCGCCACTTCTATGGCTGCAGGCCTTGTGCCAAGGTGAAGGAGGAGTTGTTCTGGCAGGAAAGCAAGTTTTATGGACACCTGCTGATATCCAATTAGTACTGTACACCACAGTATGTTTTCCTTATGTATCCAATGTAACCTGGGGAAGAATCACATGTCTGTGTGTCACAGGCAGCATCTAAGCTGCCTGTCCTCTAATAAAGCGGACATTTTTGCCAATCCTCTTGATTTGTGTGCATTTCTGTCTGACCCCCTCCGCCGTTCCGTAGATATAGTTACCAGTTTTCTTCTGGTTACGGAATAAAAGATTTTATTCCAACACCTGCCTGTGTCTGCATGGAATGGGGAGGGAGTGCAGGGTGGCCCCAGCAAATGGCACCAAGCAGATCCAGCAAGGCCCAAAGGGCACCAAGGGCACCCAAAGGGCACCAAGGGCACCCAAAGGGCACCCCGGGCCTGAGTCACTGCCAGAGGTGCAGGCTCTCACGCAGGGTCACTCCCCTGTCCCCTTCGCCTGGGGAAGCAGCCCTTTGGCGTGGCAGCCAGGACACATGGGTCCCGTGCAGGACTCGCGCAGACGGCCCCACGCCCAAAGCAGCCCTGAGCAGAGCCTGGGCACCATCCTGCCGCTCTGGGGCTTTGGAAGGCTGCTCCCAGTGAGCCCACCGTGTCCCCGGTCACCCCAGCGCAGCCCCAGACAGGGCTCCTCCGGGCTGCCCTGGGGCTGCATTGGACAGGGCCCATAAGGGCGAGGGAAGAATGCGCTGGCAACCACATCCGGGGCCTCACAGGAGCCCAGGGAGACGACATCCGTAGATCTCGGGGAGGTGACACTCGGAAGGTCTCGACCTCTGTCTTGGGGTGGATGGCGAGCCACTCAGGAGTTGATGGGTCAGGATCAAAGGGCGGGCAGGCTGGGAATGGGCACACTGCTGTGGGGGTTTGCTCCAGGCCTCCTGAGCAGGAGCAAGATGTGGAGGAGACCTCTCCAGGCAGCTTGAAGCAGCCTCCAGGTCACAGTCCCTGCTTCTCGTGGAGACTTCAACTGCCCTGGCGGCAGCTGGAGAAGCAACACAGCCAAGCACCAACAGTCCAGCAGGTTCCCGGAAAGCGGTGACGACAACTTCCTGGCCCAGGGGGCTGGAGCCTCTGACAAGCCAAAGGAATGCTGTGCTGCTCCACCTCTTCCTAACACACCGCAAAGACCTTGTTGGAGATGGGAAGGTCCGGGACAGCCGGGGCTGTAGAGACCATGGGATTGTGGTCGTCTGAAATTCCAGCCAGTGGGAAACACAGAAATAGCCAGGAGATGGAGGAGCCGACGAAAAAAAATAAACTTTGATTGCAATAAAAGGGAGACTTCACTGGACAAACCGCAGTGAGGTGGCTCAGCTCAGTGGAGGTCGCAGCCCCCTTTTAGCCCCTTTGAGTGGCGGTCTGAAAAATAAAAGCTAGACACGATCCCAGTATGGGGAACTGGAATAGTTTATTGAACACGAGAACACTATTTTAAAGGCATCTGGGGCTGTATGTTAATGAAGGGGACAACCTATGTTAATTGGGGAGTTACACAAATTTTTACTGCAATTTCCAAACAGTTCATTTTTCTTCTAGTAGGATTACATGGGGGACAGAGGGATTACAGGGGTTTAGACATGGTTTGATACAATCATCTCAAAAGTCCTTTCTGATTTCTGCTGGAGCCAAGCTTGATCCATGAGGTAGAACTTTAACAGGTCTTGTGAGAAGGGTCCAGCTCCTTCAGATCACGAGGTTTTTGTCAGCCCTTGTTTTCCTTTGCTGAAAGCTGGGTTTGGGCTCCCACAGAAATTCGTACCATATGGTTTCTTATCAACCACAGAAAATTTGATTTTTACATAATGCACACTCGGTCACACACAGAACTTCCAGGACCCATAGCAGAGGGCAATCAAAAAGCTGATGCAACTGCTATGGTAACTACAGTTGCCAAAATTCTGGAACAGGCTAAAGTCTCACACCAGTTCTTCCACCAAAATGCACGTTCATTAAAGAGACAATTCCAAATTACAATAAACCAGACCAGAGACATAATTATGTCATGCTCTGACTGCCAGCGAATTACCCCAATGCCAGCTAAGGAAGGGGTTAATCCCAGGGGCATAACAGCCAATGAAATCTGGCAGACAGACGTTACACATATAGCTGAATTCGGGAAACTAAAATATGTCCATGTTACAGTAGACATGTATTCCAGATACATTAATGCAACAGCACACACGGGAGAAAAAGCCAAAGACGCTATCAGACACCGGCTCAGTTGTTTCGCAATCCTAGGAATTCCAAAACCCATAAAAACCGACAATGGCCCTGCTTATTGTTCTGAAAAAATCAAAACATTTCTCACAGATTGGGGAATACTCCATTCCATAGGTATACCGCATTCACCCACAGGACAAGCGATTGTAGAAAGAGCTCACCGTACACTAAAAGAAATGCTTCAAAGACAAAAAAGAGGGGAGTCGGTATATAGCCCCCAGGAACGCTTACGGAAAGCGTCATATGTTCTAAATTTCCTAAACTGTGATGATACAGACCATAGCAGGTATGAACGCCAACATAAAACTCAAATGCTTTCATCTTCCAAACCACCAGTTATGATCAAAGATCTAATATCTGGGCAATGGTCAGGACCAGTAGATCTCATAACGTGGGGAAGGGGATATGCCTGTGTATCCAAGGGTGCCAAATTACAATGGGTCCCTTCTAGATGTGTCAGGCCTTATATTAGCCCTCCACCACAACAGGAACAACCACCAGAAGAAATAAGTGAAGGATTTGGATTAGAAGAAACACGACCAACAATAGTAAACACATCACACAGTGGGGAGAAAAAAAAAAAAAAAAAAAAAAAAGGGGAAAAGAGATATGGGTCTGTTCCCTATGTGTGTAAATCTACATTAACATTTCCTTAAAACAGGGATAATCACAAAGAAGCAGTAAATGATACAACAGAACCAAAAGAAACGTATAAACAGTAACCAATGCAGAACCAAAAGAAACACATAAACAGTAACCAATACAGAACCAAAAGAAACACATAAACAGTAACCAATACAGAACCAAAACTCCAGGAGTCAAACACAATAAAGGGTTTAAGAGTGCATGTGTAAGGAGAGAATGAAACGGTGGCCACCGGAGTATGAATGAGTAAGTTGAGTGGACGCATGTATGTGTGTGTGAAAGCAAGTACACTTTATAGCAAGACATCTTAAACACTACTTCAGACAACACCACCTGAGACACAACATCTACAACTCAACACATTTCCCTTTTAAATAAAGATGATGCCATTACACAAAGTCACCCTCAGATAAAAGGTTATCCACACCTACAAACCCTGGGTAATTTGAGATTGCTTGAATATTGCACGAACCAATAAAGTTGTCAACAGTTCAATAAAGGCCTTGTGACGATAGGCCCTGTTTTTTATAATTAGTTGAAATAAGATTGGTTATAATGAGAATGTTAAAAATGTATTGTTTCTCAACTTGTTAATAAAAAGAGGGGGGAGATGTGGCAGGAAGAATGTAGCAATGAACCATGGGAGTTGTGGTCTCCCGGGTTCTCAGACAATATTTGATTGTCACTGGTTAGAGGGTCACGTGACATGTTCAGGCGTGATATTTAAACCGAGGCAGTTTGAATAAACGGTAATTCTGCTCTGGCACTTGTTGGTGTCAGAGTGGGGTTCGTGCCTTGACCAGAACCTCAGGGAAGCCCCAGCATTACTGCTGTCTCTATGACACAATGGCAGGCCCGACATTCCATCCCTGGAGACGCTCCAAGAGGAGCATCCAGACCTGTGTCCAGTCAACAGAAGCGACCGGCCACCGAGCGTGACTGACGATGGCCCTGTCAGCTCTGTGGCGCCGCTCTGTGAGCTGGAGATCAGCCCTGACCCGGCTCGTGCAGCTCTTCCGCTCCCCCCAAAGCTCCGGCACCAAAGGTGAGGACAGAGCCTGACCCCGAAAGCCCCGCAGTGCACGGTGGGGACATTCAGAGCCCTTCCTCCCCTGCACCTCGCCCTCCTCCTCCTCCTCCTCCTCAGTCCTCTCAGCGCCTGACGGCCCCAGCTCGGGATGTGACTTGCAGGGTTTGCTCTTTCTCACAGGCTCAGCCAACCTGCCTCCACCAGCCCCACTGGCAAGCAGCCCTGGCGTTCCTGGTCCATCCAACACTGCCCGGGGGGGGCCCCAGGGCAGTGGGAAGCCCCTGGCTGGGGCAGACCAACGTGCCCCCCAGGGTCAACTGCAGCCCTACCACCATCAGGGGAGAGCAGTGGCCCCGGTCCCAGCAGCGCGGCACAGCCAGCGCAGCCCTGCCAGCTCAGCCAACCCCTCCGGGACACCCCTGGGCAGTGGCAGCCCCCCAGACGGGAGCACCCCCATGGATGTGGACGTCACCCCGGCACTTAACATCAGCCTGGCCAGTGACGTCTCCATGGAGGAGGACGCCCCCCGCGGCTGCGACCTCTCCCTGGCCACCGACGTCCCCATGGAGGAGGACACCGCCCGCGGCTGCGACCTCTCGCTGGCCAGCAACGTCTCCATGGAGGAGGACGCCCCCCGAGGCTGCGACCTCTCGCTGGCCAGCGATGTCGCCATGGAGGAGGACACCTCCCCGCCCAGGCACACCACCGCCAGGCCCTCAGCCGCACCCCAGCTCCAAGCCACCAGGGAGCCTGGGGTGACTCCAGCCAGCCGCGCTCTGCTGAGTGGGAAGGTCCTGCCGCAGGGGACTCAGGGGCACTTGGCTTGCTCCCCGGGGGCTGCAGGGACCAGCCAGGATGGTGGCAGCAGCGTCCCCGTGCCCACGGACCGTGGAGACACCAAGCTGCAAAGGCGGGGGGCGAAGAGGAAGGGGGGCTCTGAGCCAGGGCCTGCCACTAAGATCAAGGCTCCTGCAGCCGGGGCTGGGGCAGGAAGATTGGCTTAGGCCTGTTAAAGGGATAGGTCGTTTGGGGACCTATCCCAGTTTGAGGGATAGGTCGTTTGGGGACCTATCCCAGGTTGAGGCATAGATCGTTTGGGGATCTATGCCAGTTGGAGGGATAGATCGTTTGGGGATCTATCCCAGTGGGAGGGAGGGAGGGTGTTTATGTGGGGAAGATGTAGATAGAGATGTAGGGAAGATGTAGAGATAGATGTAGACGTAGATGTCGGTGGACAGAAATTGTGTGAACAATTTCAGTTGCGTTTCTGAGACCTTCCCCTTGGCATGGCTGGGTGCAGAGAGTAAAAAAATACTGCGCCACTTCTATGGCTGCAGGCCTTGTGCCAAGGTGAAGGAGGAGTTGTTCTGGCAGGAAAGCAAGTTTTATGGACACCTGCTGATATCCAATTAGTACTGTACACCACAGTATGTTTTCCTTATGTATCCAATGTAACCTGGGGAAGAATCACATGTCTGTGTGTCACAGGCAGCATCTAAGCTGCCTGTCCTCTAATAAAGCGGACATTTTTGCCAATCCTCTTGATTTGTGTGCATTTCTGTCTGACCCCCTCCGCCGTTCCGTAGATATAGTTACCAGTTTTCTTCTGGTTACGGAATAAAAGATTTTATTCCAACACCTGCCTGTGTCTGCATGGAATGGGGAGGGAGTGCAGGGTGGCCCCAGCAAATGGCAGCAAGCAGATCCAGCAAGGCCCAAAGGGCACCAAGGGCACCCAAAGGGCACCAAGGGCACCCAAAGGGCACCCCGGGCCTGAGTGACTGCCAGAGGTGCAGGCTCTCACGCAGGGTCACTCCCCTGTCCCCTTCGCCTGGGGAAGCAGCCCTTTGGCGTGGCAGCCAGGACACATGGGTCCCGTGCAGGACTCGCGCAGACGGCCCCACGCCCAAAGCAGCCCTGAGCAGAGCCTGGGCACCATCCTGCCGCTCTGGGGCTTTGGAAGGCTGCTCCCAGTGAGCCCACCGTGTCCCCGGTCACCCCAGCGCAGCCCCAGACAGGGCTCCTCCGGGCTGCCCTGGGGCTGCATTGGACAGGGCCCATAAGGGAGAGGGAAGAATGCGCTGGCAACCACATCCGGGGCCTCACAGGAGCCCAGGGAGACGACATCCGTAGATCTCGGGCAGGTGACACTCGGAAGGTCTCGACCTCTGTCTTGGGGTGGATGGCGAGCCACTCAGGAGTTGATGGGTCAGGATCAAAGGGCGGGCAGGCTGGGAATGGGCACACTGCTGTGGGGGTTTGCTCCAGGCCTCCTGAGCAGGAGCAAGATGTGGAGGAGACCTCTCCAGGCAGCTTGAAGCAGCCTCCAGGTCACAGTCCCTGCTTCTCGTGGAGACTTCAACTGCCCTGGCGGCAGCTGGAGAAGCAACACAGCCAAGCACCAACAGTCCAGCAGGTTCCCGGAAAGCGGTGACGACAACTTCCTGGCCCAGGGGGCTGGAGCCTCTGACAAGCCAAAGGAATGCTGTGCTGCTCCACCTCTTCCTAACACACCGCAAAGACCTTGTTGGAGATGGGAAGGTCCGGGACAGCCGGGGCTGTAGAGACCATGGGATTGTGGTCGTCTGAAATTCCAGCCAGTGGGAAACACAGAAATAGCCAGGAGATGGAGGAGCCGACGAAAAAAAATAAACTTTGATTGCAATAAAAGGGAGACTTCACTGGACAAACCGCAGTGAGGTGGCTCAGCTCAGTGGAGGTCGCAGCCCCCTTTTAGCCCCTTTGATGGCGGTCTGAAAAATAAAAGCTAGACACGATCCCAGTATGGGGAACTGGAATAGTTTATTGAACACGAGAACACTATTTTAAAGGCATCTGGGGCTGTATGTTAATGAAGGGGACAACCTATGTTAATTGGGGAGTTACACAAATTTTTACTGCAATTTCCAAACAGTTCATTTTTCTTCTAGTAGGATTACATGGGGGACAGAGGGATTACAGGGGTTTAGACATGGTTTGATACAATCATCTCAAAAGTCCTTTCTGATTTCTGCTGGAGCCAAGCTTGATCCATGAGGTAGAACTTTAACAGGTCTTGTGAGAAGGGTCCAGCTCCTTCAGATCACGAGGTTTTTGTCAGCCCTTGTTTTCCTTTGCTGAAAGCTGGGTTTGGGCTCCCACAGAAATTCGTACCATATGGTTTCTTATCAACCACAGAAAATTTGATTTTTACATAATGCACACTCGGTCACACACAGAACTTCCAGGACCCATAGCAGAGGGCAATCAAAAAGCTGATGCAACTGCTATGGTAACTACAGTTGCCAAAATTCTGGAACAGGCTAAAGTCTCACACCAGTTCTTCCACCAAAAGGCACGTTCATTAAAGAGACAATTCCAAATTACAATAAACCAGACCAGAGACATAATTATGTCATGCTCTGACTGCCAGCGAATTACCCCAATGCCAGCTAAGGAAGGGGTTAATCCCAGGGGCATAACAGCCAATGAAATCTGGCAGACAGACGTTACACATATAGCTGAATTCGGGAAACTAAAATATGTCCATGTTACAGTAGACATGTATTCCAGATACATTAATGCAACAGCACACACGGGAGAAAAAGCCAAAGACGCTATCAGACACTGGCTCAGTTGTTTCGCAATCCTAGGAATTCCAAAACCCATAAAAACCGACAATGGCCCTGCTTATTGTTCTGAAAAAATCAAAACATTTCTCACAGATTGGGGAATACTCCATTCCATAGGTATACCGCATTCACCCACAGGACAAGCGATTGTAGAAAGAGCTCACCGTACACTAAAAGAAATGCTTCAAAGACAAAAAAGAGGGGAGTCGGTATATAGCCCCCAGGAACGCTTACGGAAAGCGTCATATGTTCTAAATTTCCTAAACTGTGATGATACAGACCATAGCAGGTATGAACGCCAACATAAAACTCAAATGCTTTCATCTTCCAAACCACCAGTTATGATCAAAGATCTAATATCTGGGCAATGGTCAGGACCAGTAGATCTCATAACGTGGGGAAGGGGATATGCCTGTGTATCCAAGGGTACCAAATTACAATGGGTCCCTTCTAGATGTGTCAGGCCTTATATTAGCCCTCCACCACAACAGGAACAACCACCAGAAGAAATAAGTGAAGGATTTGGATTAGAAGAAACACGACCAACAATAGTAAACACATCACACAGTGGGGAGAAAAAAAAAAAAAAAAAAAAAAAAAGGGGAAAAGAGATATGGGTCTGTTCCCTATGTGTGTAAATCTACATTAACATTTCCTTAAAACAGGGATAATCACAAAGAAGCAGTAAATGATACAACAGAACCAAAAGAAACGTATAAACAGTAACCAATGCAGAACCAAAAGAAACACATAAACAGTAACCAATACAGAACCAAAAGAAACACATAAACAGTAACCAATACAGAACCAAAACTCCAGGAGTCAAACACAATAAAGGGTTTAAGAGTGCATGTGTAAGGAGAGAATGAAACGGTGGCCACCGGAGTATGAATGAGTAAGTTGAGTGGACGCATGTATGTGTGTGTGAAAGCAAGTACACTTTATAGCAAGACATCTTAAACACTACTTCAGACAACACCACCTCAGACACAACATCTACAACTCAACACATTTCCCTTTTAAATAAAGATGATGCCATTACACAAAGTCACCCTCAGATAAAAGGTTATCCACACCTACAAACCCTGGGTAATTTGAGATTGCTTGAATATTGCACGAACCAATAAAGTTGTCAACAGTTCAATAAAGGCCTTGTGACGATAGGCCCTGTTTTTTATAATTAGTTGAAATAAGATTGGTTATAATGAGAATGTTAAAAATGTATTGTTTCTCAACTTGTTAATAAAAAGAGGGGGGAGATGTGGCAGGAAGAATGTAGCAATGAACCATGGGAGTTGTGGTCTCCCGGGTTCTCAGACAATATTTGATTGTCACTGGTTAGAGGGTCACGTGACATGTTCAGGCGTGATATTTAAACCGAGGCAGTTTGAATAAACGGTAATTCTGCTCTGGCACTTGTTGGTGTCAGAGTGGGGTTCGTGCCTTGACCAGAACCTCAGGGAAGCCCCAGCATTACTGCTGTCTCTATGACACAATGGCAGGCCCGACATTCCATCCCTGGAGACGCTCCAAGAGGAGCATCCAGACCTGTGTCCAGTCAACAGAAGTGACCGGCCACCGAGCGTGACTGACGATGGCCCTGTCAGCTCTGTGGCGCCGCTCTGTGAGCTGGAGATCAGCCCTGACCCGGCTCGTGCAGCTCTTCCGCTCCCCCCAAAGCTCCGGCACCAAAGGTGAGGACAGAGCCTGACCCCGAAAGCCCCGCAGTGCACGGTGGGGACATTCAGAGCCCTTCCTCCCCTGCACCTCGCCCTCCTCCTCCTCCTCCTCCTCAGTCCTCTCAGCGCCTGACGGCCCCAGCTCGGGATGTGACTTGCAGGGTTTGCTCTTTCTCACAGGCTCAGCCAACCTGCCTCCACCAGCCCCACTGGCAAGCAGCCCTGGCGTTCCCGGTCCATCCAACACTGCCCGGGGGGGGCCCCAGGGCAGTGGGAAGCCCCTGGCTGGGGCAGACCAACGTGCCCCCCAGGGTCAACTGCAGCCCTACCACCATCAGGGGAGAGCAGTGGCCCCGGTCCCAGCAGCGCGGCACAGCCAGCGCAGCCCTGCCAGCTCAGCCAAGCCCTCCGGGACACCCCTGGGCAGTGGCAGCCCCCCAGACGGGAGCACCCCCATGGATGTGGACGTCACCCCGGCACTTAACATCAGCCTGGCCAGTGACGTCTCCATGGAGGAGGACGCCCCCCGCGGCTGCGACCTCTCCCTGGCCACCGACGTCCCCATGGAGGAGGACACCGCTCGCGGCTGCGACCTCTCGCTGGCCAGCGACGTCTCCATGGAGGAGGACGCCCCCCGAGGCTGAGACCTCTCGCTGGCCAGCGATGTCGCCATGGAGGAGGACACCTCCCCGCCCAGGCACACCACCGCCAGGCCCTCAGCCGCACCCCAGCTCCAAGCCACCAGGGAGCCTGGGGTGACTCCAGCCAGCCGCGCTCTGCTGAGTGGGAAGGTCCTGCCGCAGGGGACTCAGGGGCACTTGGCTTGCTCCCCGGGGGCTGCAGGGACCAGCCAGGATGGTGGCAGCAGCGTCCCCGTGCCCACGGACCGTGGAGACACCAAGCTGCAAAGGCGGGGGGCGAAGAGGAAGGGGGGCTCTGAGCCAGGGCCTGCCACTAAGATCAAGGCTCCTGCAGCCGGGGCTGGGGCAGGAAGATTGGCTTAGGCCTGTTAAAGGGATAGGTCGTTTGGGGACCTATCCCAGTTTGAGGGAGAGGTCGTTTGGGGACCTATCCCAGGTTGAGGCATAGATCGTTTGGGGATCTATGCCAGTTGGAGGGATAGATCGTTTGGGGATCTATCCCAGTGGGAGGGAGGGAGGGTGTTTATGTGGGGAAGATGTAGATAGAGATGTAGGGAAGATGTAGAGATAGATGTAGACGTAGATGTCGGTGGACAGAAATTGTGTGAACAATTTCAGTTGCGTTTCTGAGACCTTCCCCTTGGCATGGCTGGGTGCAGAGAGTAAAAAAATACTGCGCCACTTCTATGGCTGCAGGCCTTGTGCCAAGGTGAAGGAGGAGTTGTTCTGGCAGGAAAGCAAGTTTTATGGACACCTGCTGATATCCAATTAGTACTGTACACCACAGTATGTTTTCCTTATGTATCCAATGTAACCTGGGGAAGAATCACATGTCTGTGTGTCACAGGCAGCATCTAAGCTGCCTGTCCTCTAATAAAGCGGACATTTTTGCCAATCCTCTTGATTTGTGTGCATTTCTGTCTGACCCCCTCCGCCGTTCCGTAGATATAGTTACCAGTTTTCTTCTGGTTACGGAATAAAAGATTTTATTCCAACACCTGCCTGTGTCTGCATGGAATGGGGAGGGAGTGCAGGGTGGCCCCAGCAAATGGCAGCAAGCAGATCCAGCAAGGCCCAAAGGGCACCAAGGGCACCCAAAGGGCACCAAGGGCACCCAAAGGGCACCCCGGGCCTGAGTGACTGCCAGAGGTGCAGGCTCTCACGCAGGGTCACTCCCCTGTCCCCTTCGCCTGGGGAAGCAGCCCTTTGGCGTGGCAGCCAGGACACATGGGTCCCGTGCAGGACTCGCGCAGACGGCCCCACGCCCAAAGCAGCCCTGAGCAGAGCCTGGGCACCATCCTGCCGCTCTGGGGCTTTGGAAGGCTGCTCCCAGTGAGCCCACCGTGTCCCCGGTCACCCCAGCGCAGCCCCAGACAGGGCTCCTCCGGGCTGCCCTGGGGCTGCATTGGACAGGGCCCATAAGGGCGAGGGAAGAATGCGCTGGCAACCACATCCGGGGCCTCACAGGAGCCCAGGGAGACGACATCCGTAGATCTCGGGGAGGTGACACTCGGAAGGTCTCGACCTCTGTCTTGGGGTGGATGGCGAGCCACTCAGGAGTTGATGGGTCAGGATCAAAGGGCGGGCAGGCTGGGAATGGGCACACTGCTGTGGGGGTTTGCTCCAGGCCTCCTGAGCAGGAGCAAGATGTGGAGGAGACCTCTCCAGGCAGCTTGAAGCAGCCTCCAGGTCACAGTCCCTGCTTCTCGTGGAGACTTCAACTGCCCTGGCGGCAGCTGGAGAAGCAACACAGCCAAGCACCAACAGTCCAGCAGGTTCCCGGAAAGCGGTGACGACAACTTCCTGGCCCAGGGGGCTGGAGCCTCTGACAAGCCAAAGGAATGCTGTGCTGCTCCACCTCTTCCTAACACACCGCAAAGACCTTGTTGGAGATGGGAAGGTCCGGGACAGCCGGGGCTGTAGAGACCATGGGATTGTGGTCGTCTGAAATTCCAGCCAGTGGGAAACACAGAAATAGCCAGGAGATGGAGGAGCCGACGAAAAAAAATAAACTTTGATTGCAATAAAAGGGAGACTTCACTGGACAAACCGCAGTGAGGTGGCTCAGCTCAGTGGAGGTCGCAGCCCCCTTTTAGCCCCTTTGATGGCGGTCTGAAAAATAAAAGCTAGACACGATCCCAGTATGGGGAACTGGAATAGTTTATTGAACACGAGAACACTATTTTAAAGGCATCTGGGGCTGTATGTTAATGAAGGGGACAACCTATGTTAATTGGGGAGTTACACAAATTTTTACTGCAATTTCCAAACAGTTCATTTTTCTTCTAGTAGGATTACATGGGGGACAGAGGGATTACAGGGGTTTAGACATGGTTTGATACAATCATCTCAAAAGTCCTTTCTGATTTCTGCTGGAGCCAAGCTTGATCCATGAGGTAGAACTTTAACAGGTCTTGTGAGAAGGGTCCAGCTCCTTCAGATCACGAGGTTTTTGTCAGCCCTTGTTTTCCTTTGCTGAAAGCTGGGTTTGGGCTCCCACAGAAATTCGTACCATATGGTTTCTTATCAACCACAGAAAATTTGATTTTTACATAATGCACACTCGGTCACACACAGAACTTCCAGGACCCATAGCAGAGGGCAATCAAAAAGCTGATGCAACTGCTATGGTAACTACAGTTGCCAAAATTCTGGAACAGGCTAAAGTCTCACACCAGTTCTTCCACCAAAAGGCACGTTCATTAAAGAGACAATTCCAAATTACAATAAACCAGACCAGAGACATAATTATGTCATGCTCTGACTGCCAGCGAATTACCCCAATGCCAGCTAAGGAAGGGGTTAATCCCAGGGGCATAACAGCCAATGAAATCTGGCAGACAGACGTTACACATATAGCTGAATTCGGGAAACTAAAATATGTCCATGTTACAGTAGACATGTATTCCAGATACATTAATGCAACAGCACACACGGGAGAAAAAGCCAAAGACGCTATCAGACACTGGCTCAGTTGTTTCGCAATCCTAGGAATTCCAAAACCCATAAAAACCGACAATGGCCCTGCTTATTGTTCTGAAAAAATCAAAACATTTCTCACAGATTGGGGAATACTCCATTCCATAGGTATACCGCATTCACCCACAGGACAAGCGATTGTAGAAAGAGCTCACCGTACACTAAAAGAAATGCTTCAAAGACAAAAAAGAGGGGAGTCGGTATATAGCCCCCAGGAACGCTTACGGAAAGCGTCATATGTTCTAAATTTCCTAAACTGTGATGATACAGACCATAGCAGGTATGAACGCCAACATAAAACTCAAATGCTTTCATCTTCCAAACCACCAGTTATGATCAAAGATCTAATATCTGGGCAATGGTCAGGACCAGTAGATCTCATAACGTGGGGAAGGGGATATGCCTGTGTATCCAAGGGTACCAAATTACAATGGGTCCCTTCTAGATGTGTCAGGCCTTATATTAGCCCTCCACCACAACAGGAACAACCACCAGAAGAAATAAGTGAAGGATTTGGATTAGAAGAAACACGACCAACAATAGTAAACACATCACACAGTGGGGAGAAAAAAAAAAAAAAAAAAAAAAAAAAGGGGAAAAGAGATATGGGTCTGTTCCCTATGTGTGTAAATCTACATTAACATTTCCTTAAAACAGGGATAATCACAAAGAAGCAGTAAATGATACAACAGAACCAAAAGAAACGTATAAACAGTAACCAATGCAGAACCAAAAGAAACACATAAACAGTAACCAATACAGAACCAAAAGAAACACATAAACAGTAACCAATACAGAACCAAAACTCCAGGAGTCAAACACAATAAAGGGTTTAAGAGTGCATGTGTAAGGAGAGAATGAAACGGTGGCCACCGGAGTATGAATGAGTAAGTTGAGTGGACGCATGTATGTGTGTGTGAAAGCAAGTACACTTTATAGCAAGACATCTTAAACACTACTTCAGACAACACCACCTCAGACACAACATCTACAACTCAACACATTTCCCTTTTAAATAAAGATGATGCCATTACACAAAGTCACCCTCAGATAAAAGGTTATCCACACCTACAAACCCTGGGTAATTTGAGATTGCTTGAATATTGCACGAACCAATAAAGTTGTCAACAGTTCAATAAAGGCCTTGTGACGATAGGCCCTGTTTTTTATAATTAGTTGAAATAAGATTGGTTATAATGAGAATGTTAAAAATGTATTGTTTCTCAACTTGTTAATAAAAAGAGGGGGGAGATGTGGCAGGAAGAATGTAGCAATGAACCATGGGAGTTGTGGTCTCCCGGGTTCTCAGACAATATTTGATTGTCACTGGTTAGAGGGTCACGTGACATGTTCAGGCGTGATATTTAAACCGAGGCAGTTTGAATAAACGGTAATTCTGCTCTGGCACTTGTTGGTGTCAGAGTGGGGTTCGTGCCTTGACCAGAACCTCAGGGAAGCCCCAGCATTACTGCTGTCTCTATGACACAATGGCAGGCCCGACATTCCATCCCTGGAGACGCTCCAAGAGGAGCATCCAGACCTGTGTCCAGTCAACAGAAGCGACCGGCCACCGAGCGTGACTGACGATGGCCCTGTCAGCTCTGTGGCGCCGCTCTGTGAGCTGGAGATCAGCCCTGACCCGGCTCGTGCAGCTCTTCCGCTCCCCCCAAAGCTCCGGCACCAAAGGTGAGGACAGAGCCTGACCCCGAAAGCCCCGCAGTGCACGGTGGGGACATTCAGAGCCCTTCCTCCCCTGCACCTCGCCCTCCTCCTCCTCCTCCTCCTCAGTCCTCTCAGCGCCTGACGGCCCCAGCTCGGGATGTGACTTGCAGGGTTTGCTCTTTCTCACAGGCTCAGCCAACCTGCCTCCACCAGCCCCACTGGCAAGCAGCCCTGGCGTTCCCGGTCCATCCAACACTGCCCGGGGGGGGCCCCAGGGCAGTGGGAAGCCCCTGGCTGGGGCAGACCAACGTGCCCCCCAGGGTCAACTGCAGCCCTACCACCATCAGGGGAGAGCAGTGGCCCCGGTCCCAGCAGCGCGGCACAGCCAGCGCAGCCCTGCCAGCTCAGCCAAGCCCTCCGGGACACCCCTGGGCAGTGGCAGCCCCCCAGACGGGAGCACCCCCATGGATGTGGACGTCACCCCGGCACTTAACATCAGCCTGGCCAGTGACGTCTCCATGGAGGAGGACGCCCCCCGCGGCTGCGACCTCTCCCTGGCCACCGACGTCCCCATGGAGGAGGACACCGCTCGCGGCTGCGACCTCTCGCTGGCCAGCGACGTCTCCATGGAGGAGGACGCCCCCCGAGGCTGCGACCTCTCGCTGGCCAGCGATGTCGCCATGGAGGAGGACACCTCCCCGCCCAGGCACACCACCGCCAGGCCCTCAGCCGCACCCCAGCTCCAAGCCACCAGGGAGCCTGGGGTGACTCCAGCCAGCCGCGCTCTGCTGAGTGGGAAGGTCCTGCCGCAGGGGACTCAGGGGCACTTGGCTTGCTCCCCGGGGGCTGCAGGGACCAGCCAGGATGGTGGCAGCAGCGTCCCCGTGCCCACGGACCGTGGAGACACCAAGCTGCAAAGGCGGGGGGCGAAGAGGAAGGGGGGCTCTGAGCCAGGGCCTGCCACTAAGATCAAGGCTCCTGCAGCCGGGGCTGGGGCAGGAAGATTGGCTTAGGCCTGTTAAAGGGATAGGTCGTTTGGGGACCTATCCCAGTTTGAGGGAGAGGTCGTTTGGGGACCTATCCCAGGTTGAGGCATAGATCGTTTGGGGATCTATGCCAGTTGGAGGGATAGATCGTTTGGGGATCTATCCCAGTGGGAGGGAGGGAGGGTGTTTATGTGGGGAAGATGTAGATAGAGATGTAGGGAAGATGTAGAGATAGATGTAGACGTAGATGTCGGTGGACAGAAATTGTGTGAACAATTTCAGTTGCGTTTCTGAGACCTTCCCCTTGGCATGGCTGGGTGCAGAGAGTAAAAAAATACTGCGCCACTTCTATGGCTGCAGGCCTTGTGCCAAGGTGAAGGAGGAGTTGTTCTGGCAGGAAAGCAAGTTTTATGGACACCTGCTGATATCCAATTAGTACTGTACACCACAGTATGTTTTCCTTATGTATCCAATGTAACCTGGGGAAGAATCACATGTCTGTGTGTCACAGGCAGCATCTAAGCTGCCTGTCCTCTAATAAAGCGGACATTTTTGCCAATCCTCTTGATTTGTGTGCATTTCTGTCTGACCCCCTCCGCCGTTCCGTAGATATAGTTACCAGTTTTCTTCTGGTTACGGAATAAAAGATTTTATTCCAACACCTGCCTGTGTCTGCATGGAATGGGGAGGGAGTGCAGGGTGGCCCCAGCAAATGGCAGCAAGCAGATCCAGCAAGGCCCAAAGGGCACCAAGGGCACCCAAAGGGCACCAAGGGCACCCAAAGGGCACCCCGGGCCTGAGTGACTGCCAGAGGTGCAGGCTCTCACGCAGGGTCACTCCCCTGTCCCCTTCGCCTGGGGAAGCAGCCCTTTGGCGTGGCAGCCAGGACACATGGGTCCCGTGCAGGACTCGCGCAGACGGCCCCACGCCCAAAGCAGCCCTGAGCAGAGCCTGGGCACCATCCTGCCGCTCTGGGGCTTTGGAAGGCTGCTCCCAGTGAGCCCACCGTGTCCCCGGTCACCCCAGCGCAGCCCCAGACAGGGCTCCTCCGGGCTGCCCTGGGGCTGCATTGGACAGGGCCCATAAGGGCGAGGGAAGAATGCGCTGGCAACCACATCCGGGGCCTCACAGGAGCCCAGGGAGACGACATCCGTAGATCTCGGGCAGGTGACACTCGGAAGGTCTCGACCTCTGTCTTGGGGTGGATGGCGAGCCACTCAGGAGTTGATGGGTCAGGATCAAAGGGCGGGCAGGCTGGGAATGGGCACACTGCTGTGGGGGTTTGCTCCAGGCCTCCTGAGCAGGAGCAAGATGTGGAGGAGACCTCTCCAGGCAGCTTGAAGCAGCCTCCAGGTCACAGTCCCTGCTTCTCGTGGAGACTTCAACTGCCCTGGCGGCAGCTGGAGAAGCAACACAGCCAAGCACCAAGAGTCCAGCAGGTTCCCGGAAAGCGGTGACGACAACTTCCTGGCCCAGGGGGCTGGAGCCTCTGACAAGCCAAAGGAATGCTGTGCTGCTCCACCTCTTCCTAACACACCGCAAAGACCTTGTTGGAGATGGGAAGGTCCGGGACAGCCGGGGCTGTAGAGACCATGGGATTGTGGTCGTCTGAAATTCCAGCCAGTGGGAAACACAGAAATAGCCAGGAGATGGAGGAGCCGACGAAAAAAAATAAACTTTGATTGCAATAAAAGGGAGACTTCACTGGACAAACCGCAGTGAGGTGGCTCAGCTCAGTGGAGGTCGCAGCCCCCTTTTAGCCCCTTTGATGGCGGTCTGAAAAATAAAAGCTAGACACGATCCCAGTATGGGGAACTGGAATAGTTTATTGAACACGAGAACACTATTTTAAAGGCATCTGGGGCTGTATGTTAATGAAGGGGACAACCTATGTTAATTGGGGAGTTACACAAATTTTTACTGCAATTTCCAAACAGTTCATTTTTCTTCTAGTAGGATTACATGGGGGACAGAGGGATTACAGGGGTTTAGACATGGTTTGATACAATCATCTCAAAAGTCCTTTCTGATTTCTGCTGGAGCCAAGCTTGATCCATGAGGTAGAACTTTAACAGGTCTTGTGAGAAGGGTCCAGCTCCTTCAGATCACGAGGTTTTTGTCAGCCCTTGTTTTCCTTTGCTGAAAGCTGGGTTTGGGCTCCCACAGAAATTCGTACCATATGGTTTCTTATCAACCACAGAAAATTTGATTTTTACATAATGCACACTCGGTCACACACAGAACTTCCAGGACCCATAGCAGAGGGCAATCAAAAAGCTGATGCAACTGCTATGGTAACTACAGTTGCCAAAATTCTGGAACAGGCTAAAGTCTCACACCAGTTCTTCCACCAAAATGCACGTTCATTAAAGAGACAATTCCAAATTACAATAAACCAGACCAGAGACATAATTATGTCATGCTCTGACTGCCAGCGAATTACCCCAATGCCAGCTAAGGAAGGGGTTAATCCCAGGGGCATAACAGCCAATGAAATCTGGCAGACAGACGTTACACATATAGCTGAATTCGGGAAACTAAAATATGTCCATGTTACAGTAGACATGTATTCCAGATACATTAATGCAACAGCACACACGGGAGAAAAAGCCAAAGACGCTATCAGACACTGGCTCAGTTGTTTCGCAATCCTAGGAATTCCAAAACCCATAAAAACCGACAATGGCCCTGCTTATTGTTCTGAAAAAATCAAAACATTTCTCACAGATTGGGGAATACTCCATTCCATAGGTATACCGCATTCACCCACAGGACAAGCGATTGTAGAAAGAGCTCACCGTACACTAAAAGAAATGCTTCAAAGACAAAAAAGAGGGGAGTCGGTATATAGCCCCCAGGAACGCTTACGGAAAGCGTCATATGTTCTAAATTTCTTAAACTGTGATGATACAGACCATAGCAGGTATGAACGCCAACATAAAACTCAAATGCTTTCATCTTCCAAACCACCAGTTATGATCAAAGATCTAATATCTGGGCAATGGTCAGGACCAGTAGATCTCATAACGTGGGGAAGGGGATATGCCTGTGTATCCAAGGGTGCCAAATTACAATGGGTCCCTTCTAGATGTGTCAGGCCTTATATTAGCCCTCCACCACAACAGGAACAACCACCAGAAGAAATAAGTGAAGGATTTGGATTAGAAGAAACACGACCAACAATAGTAAACACATCACACAGTGGGGAGAAAAAAAAAAAAAAAAAAAAAAAAGGGGAAAAGAGATATGGGTCTGTTCCCTATGTGTGTAAATCTACATTAACATTTCCTTAAAACAGGGATAATCACAAAGAAGCAGTAAATGATACAACAGAACCAAAAGAAACGTATAAACAGTAACCAATGCAGAACCAAAAGAAACACATAAACAGTAACCAATACAGAACCAAAAGAAACACATAAACAGTAACCAATACAGAACCAAAACTCCAGGAGTCAAACACAATAAAGGGTTTAAGAGTGCATGTGTAAGGAGAGAATGAAACGGTGGCCACCGGAGTATGAATGAGTAAGTTGAGTGGACGCATGTATGTGTGTGTGAAAGCAAGTACACTTTATAGCAAGACATCTTAAACACTACTTCAGACAACACCACCTCAGACACAACATCTACAACTCAACACATTTCCCTTTTAAATAAAGATGATGCCATTACACAAAGTCACCCTCAGATAAAAGGTTATCCACACCTACAAACCCTGGGTAATTTGAGATTGCTTGAATATTGCACGAACCAATAAAGTTGTCAACAGTTCAATAAAGGTCTTGTGACGATAGGCCCTGTTTTTTATAATTAGTTGAAATAAGATTGGTTATAATGAGAATGTTAAAAATGTATTGTTTCTCAACTTGTTAATAAAAAGAGGGGGGAGATGTGGCAGGAAGAATGTAGCAATGAACCATGGGAGTTGTGGTCTCCCGGGTTCTCAGACAATATTTGATTGTCACTGGTTAGAGGGTCACGTGACATGTTCAGGCGTGGTATTTAAACCGAGGCAGTTTGAATAAACGGTAATTCTGCTCTGGCACTTGTTGGTGTCAGAGTGGGGTTCGTGCCTTGACCAGAACCTCAGGGAAGCCCCAGCATTACTGCTGTCTCTATGACACAATGGCAGGCCCGACATTCCATCCCTGGAGACGCTCCAAGAGGAGCATCCAGACCTGTGTCCAGTCAACAGAAGCGACCGGCCACCGAGCGTGACTGACGATGGCCCTGTCAGCTCTGTGGCGCCGCTCTGTGAGCTGGAGATCAGCCCTGACCCGGCTCGTGCAGCTCTTCCGCTCCCCCCAAAGCTCCGGCACCAAAGGTGAGGACAGAGCCTGACCCCAAAAGCCCCGCAGTGCACGGTGGGGACATTCAGAGCCCTTCCTCCCCTGCACCTCGCCCTCCTCCTCCTCCTCCTCCTCAGTCCTCTCAGCGCCTGACGGCCCCAGCTCGGGATGTGACTTGCAGGGTTTGCTCTTTCTCACAGGCTCAGCCAACCTGCCTCCACCAGCCCCACTGGCAAGCAGCCCTGGCGTTCCCGGTCCATCCAACACTGCCCGGGGGGGGCCCCAGGGCAGTGGGAAGCCCCTGGCTGGGGCAGACCAACGTGCCTCCCAGGGTCAACTGCAGCCCTACCACCATCAGGGGAGAGCAGTGGCCCCGGTCCCAGCAGCGCGGCACAGCCAGCGCAGCCCTGCCAGCTCAGCCAAGCCCTCCGGGACACCCCTGGGCAGTGGCAGCCCCCCAGACGGGAGCACCCCCATGGATGTGGACGTCACCCCGGCACTTAACATCAGCCTGGCCAGTGACGTCTCCATGGAGGAGGACGCCCCCCGCGGCTGCGACCTCTCCCTGGCCACCGACGTCCCCATGGAGGAGGACACCGCCCGCGGCTGCGACCTCTCGCTGGCCAGCGACGTCTCCATGGAGGAGGACGCCCCCCGAGGCTGCGACCTCTCGCTGGCCAGCGATGTCGCCATGGAGGAGGACACCTCCCCGCCCAGGCACACCACCGCCAGGCCCTCAGCCGCACCCCAGCTCCAAGCCACCAGGGAGCCTGGGGTGACTCCAGCCAGCCGCGCTCTGCTGAGTGGGAAGGTCCTGCCGCAGGGGACTCAGGGGCACTTGGCTTGCTCCCCGGGGGCTGCAGGGACCAGCCAGGATGGTGGCAGCAGCGTCCCCGTGCCCACGGACCGTGGAGACACCAAGCTGCAAAGGCGGGGGGCGAAGAGGAAGGGGGGCTCTGAGCCAGGGCCTGCCACTAAGATCAAGGCTCCTGCAGCCGGGGCTGGGGCAGGAAGATTGGCTTAGGCCTGTTAAAGGGATAGGTCGTTTGGGGACCTATCCCAGTTTGAGGGATAGGTCGTTTGGGGACCTATCCCAGGTTGAGGCATAGATCGTTTGGGGATCTATGCCAGTTGGAGGGATAGATCGTTTGGGGATCTATCCCAGTGGGAGGGAGGGAGGGTGTTTATGTGGGGAAGATGTAGATAGAGATGTAGGGAAGATGTAGAGATAGATGTAGACGTAGATGTCGGTGGACAGAAATTGTGTGAACAATTTCAGTTGCGTTTCTGAGACCTTCCCCTTGGCATGGCTGGGTGCAGAGAGTAAAAAAATACTGCGCCACTTCTATGGCTGCAGGCCTTGTGCCAAGGTGAAGGAGGAGTTGTTCTGGCAGGAAAGCAAGTTTTATGGACACCTGCTGATATCCAATTAGTACTGTACACCACAGTATGTTTTCCTTATGTATCCAATGTAACCTGGGGAAGAATCACATGTCTGTGTGTCACAGGCAGCATCTAAGCTGCCTGTCCTCTAATAAAGCGGACATTTTTGCCAATCCTCTTGATTTGTGTGCATTTCTGTCTGACCCCCTCCGCCGTTCCGTAGATATAGTTACCAGTTTTCTTCTGGTTACGGAATAAAAGATTTTATTCCAACACCTGCCTGTGTCTGCATGGAATGGGGAGGGAGTGCAGGGTGGCCCCAGCAAATGGCACCAAGCAGATCCAGCAAGGCCCAAAGGGCACCAAGGGCACCCAAAGGGCACCAAGGGCACCCAAAGGGCACCCCGGGCCTGAGTGACTGCCAGAGGTGCAGGCTCTCACGCAGGGTCACTCCCCTGTCCCCTTCGCCTGGGGAAGCAGCCCTTTGGCGTGGCAGCCAGGACACATGGGTCCCGTGCAGGACTCGCGCAGACGGCCCCACGCCCAAAGCAGCCCTGAGCAGAGCCTGGGCACCATCCTGCCGCTCTGGGGCTTTGGAAGGCTGCTCCCAGTGAGCCCACCGTGTCCCCGGTCACCCCAGCGGAGCCCCAGACAGGGCTCCTCCGGGCTGCCCTGGGGCTGCATTGGACAGGGCCCATAAGGGCGAGGGAAGAATGCGCTGGCAACCACATCCGGGGCCTCACAGGAGCCCAGGGAGACGACATCCGTAGATCTCGGGCAGGTGACACTCGGAAGGTCTCGACCTCTGTCTTGGGGTGGATGGCGAGCCACTCAGGAGTTGATGGGTCAGGATCAAAGGGCGGGCAGGCTGGGAATGGGCACACTGCTGTGGGGGTTTGCTCCAGGCCTCCTGAGCAGGAGCAAGATGTGGAGGAGACCTCTCCAGGCAGCTTGAAGCAGCCTCCAGGTCACAGTCCCTGCTTCTCGTGGAGACTTCAACTGCCCTGGCGGCAGCTGGAGAAGCAACACAGCCAAGCACCAAGAGTCCAGCAGGTTCCCGGAAAGCGGTGACGACAACTTCCTGGCCCAGGGGGCTGGAGCCTCTGACAAGCCAAAGGAATGCTGTGCTGCTCCACCTCTTCCTAACACACCGCAAAGACCTTGTTGGAGATGGGAAGGTCCGGGACAGCCGGGGCTGTAGAGACCATGGGATTGTGGTCGTCTGAAATTCCAGCCAGTGGGAAACACAGAAATAGCCAGGAGATGGAGGAGCCGACGAAAAAAAATAAACTTTGATTGCAATAAAAGGGAGACTTCACTGGACAAACCGCAGTGAGGTGGCTCAGCTCAGTGGAGGTCGCAGCCCCCTTTTAGCCCCTTTGAGTGGCGGTCTGAAAAATAAAAGCTAGACACGATCCCAGTATGGGGAACTGGAATAGTTTATTGAACACGAGAACACTATTTTAAAGGCATCTGGGGCTGTATGTTAATGAAGGGGACAACCTATGTTAATTGGGGAGTTACACAAATTTTTACTGCAATTTCCAAACAGTTCATTTTTCTTCTAGTAGGATTACATGGGGGACAGAGGGATTACAGGGGTTTAGACATGGTTTGATACAATCATCTCAAAAGTCCTTTCTGATTTCTGCTGGAGCCAAGCTTGATCCATGAGGTAGAACTTTAACAGGTCTTGTGAGAAGGGTCCAGCTCCTTCAGATCACGAGGTTTTTGTCAGCCCTTGTTTTCCTTTGCTGAAAGCTGGGTTTGGGCTCCCACAGAAATTCGTACCATATGGTTTCTTATCAACCACAGAAAATTTGATTTTTACATAATGCACACTCGGTCACACACAGAACTTCCAGGACCCATAGCAGAGGGCAATCAAAAAGCTGATGCAACTGCTATGGTAACTACAGTTGCCAAAATTCTGGAACAGGCTAAAGTCTCACACCAGTTCTTCCACCAAAATGCACGTTCATTAAAGAGACAATTCCAAATTACAATAAACCAGACCAGAGACATAATTATGTCATGCTCTGACTGCCAGCGAATTACCCCAATGCCAGCTAAGGAAGGGGTTAATCCCAGGGGCATAACAGCCAATGAAATCTGGCAGACAGACGTTACACATATAGCTGAATTCGGGAAACTAAAATATGTCCATGTTACAGTAGACATGTATTCCAGATACATTAATGCAACAGCACACACGGGAGAAAAAGCCAAAGACGCTATCAGACACTGGCTCAGTTGTTTCGCAATCCTAGGAATTCCAAAACCCATAAAAACCGACAATGGCCCTGCTTATTGTTCTGAAAAAATCAAAACATTTCTCACAGATTGGGGAATACTCCATTCCATAGGTATACCGCATTCACCCACAGGACAAGCGATTGTAGAAAGAGCTCACCGTACACTAAAAGAAATGCTTCAAAGACAAAAAAGAGGGGAGTCGGTATATAGCCCCCAGGAACGCTCACGGAAAGCGTCATATGTTCTAAATTTCTTAAACTGTGATGATACAGACCATAGCAGGTATGAACGCCAACATAAAACTCAAATGCTTTCATCTTCCAAACCACCAGTTATGATCAAAGATCTAATATCTGGGCAATGGTCAGGACCAGTAGATCTCATAACGTGGGGAAGGGGATATGCCTGTGTATCCAAGGGTGCCAAATTACAATGGGTCCCTTCTAGATGTGTCAGGCCTTATATTAGCCCTCCACCACAACAGGAACAACCACCAGAAGAAATAAGTGAAGGATTTGGATTAGAAGAAACACGACCAACAATAGTAAACACATCACACAGTGGGGAGAAAAAAAAAAAAAAAAAAAAAAAAAGGGGAAAAGAGATATGGGTCTGTTCCCTATGTGTGTAAATCTACATTAACATTTCCTTAAAACAGGGATAATCACAAAGAAGCAGTAAATGATACAACAGAACCAAAAGAAACGTATAAACAGTAACCAATACAGAACCAAAAGAAACACATAAACAGTAACCAATACAGAACCAAAACTCCAGGAGTCAAACACAATAAAGGGTTTAAGAGTGCATGTGTAAGGAGAGAATGAAACGGTGGCCACCGGAGTATGAATGAGTAAGTTGAGTGGACGCATGTATGTGTGTGTGAAAGCAAGTACACTTTATAGCAAGACATCTTAAACACTACTTCAGACAACACCACCTCAGACACAACATCTACAACTCAACACATTTCCCTTTTAAATAAAGATGATGCCATTACACAAAGTCACCCTCAGATAAAAGGTTATCCACACCTACAAACCCTGGGTAATTTGAGATTGCTTGAATATTGCACGAACCAATAAAGTTGTCAACAGTTCAATAAAGGTCTTGTGACGATAGGCCCTGTTTTTTATAATTAGTTGAAATAAGATTGGTTATAATGAGAATGTTAAAAATGTATTGTTTCTCAACTTGTTAATAAAAAGAGGGGGGAGATGTGGCAGGAAGAATGTAGCAATGAACCATGGGAGTTGTGGTCTCCCGGGTTCTCAGACAATATTTGATTGTCACTGGTTAGAGGGTCACGTGACATGTTCAGGCGTGGTATTTAAACCGAGGCAGTTTGAATAAACGGTAATTCTGCTCTGGCACTTGTTGGTGTCAGAGTGGGGTTCGTGCCTTGACCAGAACCTCAGGGAAGCCCCAGCATTACTGCTGTCTCTATGACACAATGGCAGGCCCGACATTCCATCCCTGGAGACGCTCCAAGAGGAGCATCCAGACCTGTGTCCAGTCAACAGAAGCGACCGGCCACCGAGCGTGACTGACCATGGCCCTGTCAGCTCTGTGGCGCCGCTCTGTGAGCTGGAGATCAGCCCTGACCCGGCTCGTGCAGCTCTTCCGCTCCCCCCAAAGCTCCGGCACCAAAGGTGAGGACAGAGCCTGACCCCAAAAGCCCCGCAGTGCACGGTGGGGACATTCAGAGCCCTTCCTCCCCTGCACCTCGCCCTCCTCCTCCTCCTCCTCCTCAGTCCTCTCAGCGCCTGACGGCCCCAGCTCGGGATGTGACTTGCAGGGTTTGCTCTTTCTCACAGGCTCAGCCAACCTGCCTCCACCAGCCCCACTGGCAAGCAGCCCTGGCGTTCCCGGTCCATCCAACACTGCCCGGGGGGGGCCCCAGGGCAGTGGGAAGCCCCTGGCTGGGGCAGACCAACGTGCCTCCCAGGGTCAACTGCAGCCCTACCACCATCAGGGGAGAGCAGTGGCCCCGGTCCCAGCAGCGCGGCACAGCCAGCGCAGCCCTGCCAGCTCAGCCAAGCCCTCCGGGACACCCCTGGGCAGTGGCAGCCCCCCAGACGGGAGCACCCCCATGGATGTGGACGTCACCCCGGCACTTAACATCAGCCTGGCCAGTGACGTCTCCATGGAGGAGGACGCCCCCCGCGGCTGCGACCTCTCCCTGGCCACCGACGTCCCCATGGAGGAGGACACCGCCCGCGGCTGCGACCTCTCGCTGGCCAGCGACGTCTCCATGGAGGAGGACGCCCCCCGAGGCTGCGACCTCTCGCTGGCCAGCGATGTCGCCATGGAGGAGGACACCTCCCCGCCCAGGCACACCACCGCCAGGCCCTCAGCCGCACCCCAGCTCCAAGCCACCAGGGAGCCTGGGGTGACTCCAGCCAGCCGCGCTCTGCTGAGTGGGAAGGTCCTGCCGCAGGGGACTCAGGGGCACTTGGCTTGCTCCCCGGGGGCTGCAGGGACCAGCCAGGATGGTGGCAGCAGCGTCCCCGTGCCCACGGACCGTGGAGACACCAAGCTGCAAAGGCGGGGGGCGAAGAGGAAGGGGGGCTCTGAGCCAGGGCCTGCCACTAAGATCAAGGCTCCTGCAGCCGGGGCTGGGGCAGGAAGATTGGCTTAGGCCTGTTAAAGGGATAGGTCGTTTGGGGACCTATCCCAGTTTGAGGGATAGGTCGTTTGGGGACCTATCCCAGGTTGAGGCATAGATCGTTTGGGGATCTATGCCAGTTGGAGGGATAGATCGTTTGGGGATCTATCCCAGTGGGAGGGAGGGAGGGTGTTTATGTGGGGAAGATGTAGATAGAGATGTAGGGAAGATGTAGAGATAGATGTAGACGTAGATGTCGGTGGACAGAAATTGTGTGAACAATTTCAGTTGCGTTTCTGAGACCTTCCCCTTGGCATGGCTGGGTGCAGAGAGTAAAAAAATACTGCGCCACTTCTATGGCTGCAGGCCTTGTGCCAAGGTGAAGGAGGAGTTGTTCTGGCAGGAAAGCAAGTTTTATGGACACCTGCTGATATCCAATTAGTACTGTACACCACAGTATGTTTTCCTTATGTATCCAATGTAACCTGGGGAAGAATCACATGTCTGTGTGTCACAGGCAGCATCTAAGCTGCCTGTCCTCTAATAAAGCGGACATTTTTGCCAATCCTCTTGATTTGTGTGCATTTCTGTCTGACCCCCTCCGCCGTTCCGTAGATATAGTTACCAGTTTTCTTCTGGTTACGGAATAAAAGATTTTATTCCAACACCTGCCTGTGTCTGCATGGAATGGGGAGGGAGTGCAGGGTGGCCCCAGCAAATGGCACCAAGCAGATCCAGCAAGGCCCAAAGGGCACCAAGGGCACCCAAAGGGCACCAAGGGCACCCAAAGGGCACCCCGGGCCTGAGTCACTGCCAGAGGTGCAGGCTCTCACGCAGGGTCACTCCCCTGTCCCCTTCGCCTGGGGAAGCAGCCCTTTGGCGTGGCAGCCAGGACACATGGGTCCCGTGCAGGACTCGCGCAGACGGCCCCACGCCCAAAGCAGCCCTGAGCAGAGCCTGGGCACCATCCTGCCGCTCTGGGGCTTTGGAAGGCTGCTCCCAGTGAGCCCACCGTGTCCCCGGTCACCCCAGCGCAGCCCCAGACAGGGCTCCTCCGGGCTGCCCTGGGGCTGCATTGGACAGGGCCCATAAGGGCGAGGGAAGAATGCGCTGGCAACCACATCCGGGGCCTCACAGGAGCCCAGGGAGACGACATCCGTAGATCTCGGGGAGGTGACACTCGGAAGGTCTCGACCTCTGTCTTGGGGTGGATGGCGAGCCACTCAGGAGTTGATGGGTCAGGATCAAAGGGCGGGCAGGCTGGGAATGGGCACACTGCTGTGGGGGTTTGCTCCAGGCCTCCTGAGCAGGAGCAAGATGTGGAGGAGACCTCTCCAGGCAGCTTGAAGCAGCCTCCAGGTCACAGTCCCTGCTTCTCGTGGAGACTTCAACTGCCCTGGCGGCAGCTGGAGAAGCAACACAGCCAAGCACCAACAGTCCAGCAGGTTCCCGGAAAGCGGTGACGACAACTTCCTGGCCCAGGGGGCTGGAGCCTCTGACAAGCCAAAGGAATGCTGTGCTGCTCCACCTCTTCCTAACACACCGCAAAGACCTTGTTGGAGATGGGAAGGTCCGGGACAGCCGGGGCTGTAGAGACCATGGGATTGTGGTCGTCTGAAATTCCAGCCAGTGGGAAACACAGAAATAGCCAGGAGATGGAGGAGCCGACGAAAAAAAATAAACTTTGATTGCAATAAAAGGGAGACTTCACTGGACAAACCGCAGTGAGGTGGCTCAGCTCAGTGGAGGTCGCAGCCCCCTTTTAGCCCCTTTGAGTGGCGGTCTGAAAAATAAAAGCTAGACACGATCCCAGTATGGGGAACTGGAATAGTTTATTGAACACGAGAACACTATTTTAAAGGCATCTGGGGCTGTATGTTAATGAAGGGGACAACCTATGTTAATTGGGGAGTTACACAAATTTTTACTGCAATTTCCAAACAGTTCATTTTTCTTCTAGTAGGATTACATGGGGGACAGAGGGATTACAGGGGTTTAGACATGGTTTGATACAATCATCTCAAAAGTCCTTTCTGATTTCTGCTGGAGCCAAGCTTGATCCATGAGGTAGAACTTTAACAGGTCTTGTGAGAAGGGTCCAGCTCCTTCAGATCACGAGGTTTTTGTCAGCCCTTGTTTTCCTTTGCTGAAAGCTGGGTTTGGGCTCCCACAGAAATTCGTACCATATGGTTTCTTATCAACCACAGAAAATTTGATTTTTACATAATGCACACTCGGTCACACACAGAACTTCCAGGACCCATAGCAGAGGGCAATCAAAAAGCTGATGCAACTGCTATGGTAACTACAGTTGCCAAAATTCTGGAACAGGCTAAAGTCTCACACCAGTTCTTCCACCAAAATGCACGTTCATTAAAGAGACAATTCCAAATTACAATAAACCAGACCAGAGACATAATTATGTCATGCTCTGACTGCCAGCGAATTACCCCAATGCCAGCTAAGGAAGGGGTTAATCCCAGGGGCATAACAGCCAATGAAATCTGGCAGACAGACGTTACACATATAGCTGAATTCGGGAAACTAAAATATGTCCATGTTACAGTAGACATGTATTCCAGATACATTAATGCAACAGCACACACGGGAGAAAAAGCCAAAGACGCTATCAGACACTGGCTCAGTTGTTTCGCAATCCTAGGAATTCCAAAACCCATAAAAACCGACAATGGCCCTGCTTATTGTTCTGAAAAAATCAAAACATTTCTCACAGATTGGGGAATACTCCATTCCATAGGTATACCGCATTCACCCACAGGACAAGCGATTGTAGAAAGAGCTCACCGTACACTAAAAGAAATGCTTCAAAGACAAAAAAGAGGGGAGTCGGTATATAGCCCCCAGGAACGCTTACGGAAAGCGTCATATGTTCTAAATTTCTTAAACTGTGATGATACAGACCATAGCAGGTATGAACGCCAACATAAAACTCAAATGCTTTCATCTTCCAAACCACCAGTTATGATCAAAGATCTAATATCTGGGCAATGGTCAGGACCAGTAGATCTCATAACGTGGGGAAGGGGATATGCCTGTGTATCCAAGGGTGCCAAATTACAATGGGTCCCTTCTAGATGTGTCAGGCCTTATATTAGCCCTCCACCACAACAGGAACAACCACCAGAAGAAATAAGTGAAGGATTTGGATTAGAAGAAACACGACCAACAATAGTAAACACATCACACAGTGGGGAGAAAAAAAAAAAAAAAAAAAAAGGGGAAAAGAGATATGGGTCTGTTCCCTATGTGTGTAAATCTACATTAACATTTCCTTAAAACAGGGATAATCACAAAGAAGCAGTAAATGATACAACAGAACCAAAAGAAACGTATAAACAGTAACCAATGCAGAACCAAAAGAAACACATAAACAGTAACCAATACAGAACCAAAAGAAACACATAAACAGTCACCAATACAGAACCAAAACTCCAGGAGTCAAACACAATAAAGGGTTTAAGAGTGCATGTGTAAGGAGAGAATGAAACGGTGGCCACCGGAGTATGAATGAGTAAGTTGAGTGGACGCATGTATGTGTGTGTGAAAGCAAGTACACTTTATAGCAAGACATCTTAAACACTACTTCAGACAACACCACCTCAGACACAACATCTACAACTCAACACATTTCCCTTTTAAATAAAGATGATGCCATTACACAAAGTCACCCTCAGATAAAAGGTTATCCACACCTACAAACCCTGGGTAATTTGAGATTGCTTGAATATTGCACGAACCAATAAAGTTGTCAACAGTTCAATAAAGGCCTTGTGACGATAGGCCCTGTTTTTTATAATTAGTTGAAATAAGATTGGTTATAATGAGAATGTTAAAAATGTATTGTTTCTCAACTTGTTAATAAAAAGAGGGGGGAGATGTGGCAGGAAGAATGTAGCAATGAACCATGGGAGTTGTGGTCTCCCGGGTTCTCAGACAATATTTGATTGTCACTGGTTAGAGGGTCACGTGACATGTTCAGGCGTGGTATTTAAACCGAGGCAGTTTGAATAAACGGTAATTCTGCTCTGGCACTTGTTGGTGTCAGAGTGGGGTTCGTGCCTTGACCAGAACCTCAGGGAAGCCCCAGCATTACTGCTGTCTCTATGACACAATGGCAGGCCCGACATTCCATCCCTGGAGACGCTCCAAGAGGAGCATCCAGACCTGTGTCCAGTCAACAGAAGCGACCGGCCACCGAGCGTGACTGACCATGGCCCTGTCAGCTCTGTGGCGCCGCTCTGTGAGCTGGAGATCAGCCCTGACCCGGCTCGTGCAGCTCTTCCGCTCCCCCCAAAGCTCCGGCACCAAAGGTGAGGACAGAGCCTGACCCCGAAAGCCCCGCAGTGCACGGTGGGGACATTCAGAGCCCTTCCTCCCCTGCACCTCGCCCTCCTCCTCCTCCTCCTCCTCAGTCCTCTCAGCGCCTGACGGCCCCAGCTCGGGATGTGACTTGCAGGGTTTGCTCTTTCTCACAGGCTCAGCCAACCTGCCTCCACCAGCCCCACTGGCAAGCAGCCCTGGCGTTCCCGGTCCATCCAACACTGCCCGGGGGGGGCCCCAGGGCAGTGGGAAGCCCCTGGCTGGGGCAGACCAACGTGCCTCCCAGGGTCAACTGCAGCCCTACCACCATCAGGGGAGAGCAGTGGCCCCGGTCCCAGCAGCGCGGCACAGCCAGCGCAGCCCTGCCAGCTCAGCCAAGCCCTCCGGGACACCCCTGGGCAGTGGCAGCCCCCCAGACGGGAGCACCCCCATGGATGTGGACGTCACCCCGGCACTTAACATCAGCCTGGCCAGTGACGTCTCCATGGAGGAGGACGCCCCCCGCGGCTGCGACCTCTCCCTGGCCACCGACGTCCCCATGGAGGAGGACACCGCCCGCGGCTGCGACCTCTCGCTGGCCAGCGACGTCTCCATGGAGGAGGACGCCCCCCGAGGCTGCGACCTCTCGCTGGCCAGCGATGTCGCCATGGAGGAGGACACCTCCCCGCCCAGGCACACCACCGCCAGGCCCTCAGCCGCACCCCAGCTCCAAGCCACCAGGGAGCCTGGGGTGACTCCAGCCAGCCGCGCTCTGCTGAGTGGGAAGGTCCTGCCGCAGGGGACTCAGGGGCACTTGGCTTGCTCCCCGGGGGCTGCAGGGACCAGCCAGGATGGTGGCAGGAGCGTCCCCGTGCCCACGGACCGTGGAGACACCAAGCTGCAAAGGCGGGGGGCGAAGAGGAAGGGGGGCTCTGAGCCAGGGCCTGCCACTAAGATCAAGGCTCCTGCAGCCGGGGCTGGGGCAGGAAGATTGGCTTAGGCCTGTTAAAGGGATAGGTCGTTTGGGGACCTATCCCAGTTTGAGGGATAGGTCGTTTGGGGACCTATCCCAGGTTGAGGCATAGATCGTTTGGGGATCTATGCCAGTTGGAGGGATAGATCGTTTGGGGATCTATCCCAGTGGGAGGGAGGGAGGGTGTTTATGTGGGGAAGATGTAGATAGAGATGTAGGGAAGATGTAGAGATAGATGTAGACGTAGATGTCGGTGGACAGAAATTGTGTGAACAATTTCAGTTGCGTTTCTGAGACCTTCCCCTTGGCATGGCTGGGTGCAGAGAGTAAAAAAATACTGCGCCACTTCTATGGCTGCAGGCCTTGTGCCAAGGTGAAGGAGGAGTTGTTCTGGCAGGAAAGCAAGTTTTATGGACACCTGCTGATATCCAATTAGTACTGTACACCACAGTATGTTTTCCTTATGTATCCAATGTAACCTGGGGAAGAATCACATGTCTGTGTGTCACAGGCAGCATCTAAGCTGCCTGTCCTCTAATAAAGCGGACATTTTTGCCAATCCTCTTGATTTGTGTGCATTTCTGTCTGACCCCCTCCGCCGTTCCGTAGATATAGTTACCAGTTTTCTTCTGGTTACGGAATAAAAGATTTTATTCCAACACCTGCCTGTGTCTGCATGGAATGGGGAGGGAGTGCAGGGTGGCCCCAGCAAATGGCAGCAAGCAGATCCAGCAAGGCCCAAAGGGCACCAAGGGCACCCAAAGGGCACCAAGGGCACCCAAAGGGCACCCCGGGCCTGAGTGACTGCCAGAGGTGCAGGCTCTCACGCAGGGTCACTCCCCTGTCCCCTTCGCCTGGGGAAGCAGCCCTTTGGTGTGGCAGCCAGGACACATGGGTCCCGTGCAGGACTCGCGCAGACGGCCCCACGCCCAAAGCAGCCCTGAGCAGAGCCTGGGCACCATCCTGCCGCTCTGGGGCTTTGGAAGGCTGCTCCCAGTGAGCCCACCGTGTCCCCGGTCACCCCAGCGCAGCCCCAGACAGGGCTCCTCCGGGCTGCCCTGGGGCTGCATTGGACAGGGCCCATAAGGGCGAGGGAAGAATGCGCTGGCAACCACATCCGGGGCCTCACAGGAGCCCAGGGAGACGACATCCGTAGATCTCGGGGAGGTGACACTCGGAAGGTCTCGACCTCTGTCTTGGGGTGGATGGCGAGCCACTCAGGAGTTGATGGGTCAGGATCAAAGGGCGGGCAGGCTGGGAATGGGCACACTGCTGTGGGGGTTTGCTCCAGGCCTCCTGAGCAGGAGCAAGATGTGGAGGAGACCTCTCCAGGCAGCTTGAAGCAGCCTCCAGGTCACAGTCCCTGCTTCTCGTGGAGACTTCAACTGCCCTGGCGGCAGCTGGAGAAGCAACACAGCCAAGCACCAACAGTCCAGCAGGTTCCCGGAAAGCGGTGACGACAACTTCCTGGCCCAGGGGGCTGGAGCCTCTGACAAGCCAAAGGAATGCTGTGCTGCTCCACCTCTTCCTAACACACCGCAAAGACCTTGTTGGAGATGGGGAAGGTCCGGGACAGCCGGGGCTGTAGAGACCATGGGATTGTGGTCGTCTGAAATTCCAGCCAGTGGGAAACACAGAAATAGCCAGGAGATGGAGGAGCCGACGAAAAAAAATAAACTTTGATTGCAATAAAAGGGAGACTTCACTGGACAAACCGCAGTGAGGTGGCTCAGCTCAGTGGAGGTCGCAGCCCCCTTTTAGCCCCTTTGAGTGGCGGTCTGAAAAATAAAAGCTAGACACGATCCCAGTATGGGGAACTGGAATAGTTTATTGAACACGAGAACACTATTTTAAAGGCATCTGGGGCTGTATGTTAATGAAGGGGACAACCTATGTTAATTGGGGAGTTACACAAATTTTTACTGCAATTTCCAAACAGTTCATTTTTCTTCTAGTAGGATTACATGGGGGACAGAGGGATTACAGGGGTTTAGACATGGTTTGATACAATCATCTCAAAAGTCCTTTCTGATTTCTGCTGGAGCCAAGCTTGATCCATGAGGTAGAACTTTAACAGGTCTTGTGAGAAGGGTCCAGCTCCTTCAGATCACGAGGTTTTTGTCAGCCCTTGTTTTCCTTTGCTGAAAGCTGGGTTTGGGCTCCCACAGAAATTCGTACCATATGGTTTCTTATCAACCACAGAAAATTTGATTTTTACATAATGCACACTCGGTCACACACAGAACTTCCAGGACCCATAGCAGAGGGCAATCAAAAAGCTGATGCAACTGCTATGGTAACTACAGTTGCCAAAATTCTGGAACAGGCTAAAGTCTCACACCAGTTCTTCCACCAAAAGGCACGTTCATTAAAGAGACAATTCCAAATTACAATAAACCAGACCAGAGACATAATTATGTCATGCTCTGACTGCCAGCGAATTACCCCAATGCCAGCTAAGGAAGGGGTTAATCCCAGGGGCATAACAGCCAATGAAATCTGGCAGACAGACGTTACACATATAGCTGAATTCGGGAAACTAAAATATGTCCATGTTACAGTAGACATGTATTCCAGATACATTAATGCAACAGCACACACGGGAGAAAAAGCCAAAGACGCTATCAGACACTGGCTCAGTTGTTTCGCAATCCTAGGAATTCCAAAACCCATAAAAACCGACAATGGCCCTGCTTATTGTTCTGAAAAAATCAAAACATTTCTCACAGATTGGGGAATACTCCATTCCATAGGTATACCGCATTCACCCACAGGACAAGCGATTGTAGAAAGAGCTCACCGTACACTAAAAGAAATGCTTCAAAGACAAAAAAGAGGGGAGTCGGTATATAGCCCCCAGGAACGCTTACGGAAAGCGTCATATGTTCTAAATTTCTTAAACTGTGATGATACAGACCATAGCAGGTATGAACGCCAACATAAAACTCAAATGCTTTCATCTTCCAAACCACCAGTTATGATCAAAGATCTAATATCTGGGCAATGGTCAGGACCAGTAGATCTCATAACGTGGGGAAGGGGATATGCCTGTGTATCCAAGGGTGCCAAATTACAATGGGTCCCTTCTAGATGTGTCAGGCCTTATATTAGCCCTCCACCACAACAGGAACAACCACCAGAAGAAATAAGTGAAGGATTTGGATTAGAAGAAACACGACCAACAATAGTAAACACATCACACAGTGGGGAGAAAAAAAAAAAAAAAAAAAAAAAGGGGAAAAGAGATATGGGTCTGTTCCCTATGTGTGTAAATCTACATTAACATTTCCTTAAAACAGGGATAATCACAAAGAAGCAGTAAATGATACAACAGAACCAAAAGAAACGTATAAACAGTAACCAATGCAGAACCAAAAGAAACACATAAACAGTAACCAATACAGAACCAAAAGAAACACATAAACAGTCACCAATACAGAACCAAAACTCCAGGAGTCAAACACAATAAAGGGTTTAAGAGTGCATGTGTAAGGAGAGAATGAAACGGTGGCCACCGGAGTATGAATGAGTAAGTTGAGTGGACGCATGTATGTGTGTGTGAAAGCAAGTACACTTTATAGCAAGACATCTTAAACACTACTTCAGACAACACCACCTCAGACACAACATCTACAACTCAACACATTTCCCTTTTAAATAAAGATGATGCCATTACACAAAGTCACCCTCAGATAAAAGGTTATCCACACCTACAAACCCTGGGTAATTTGAGATTGCTTGAATATTGCACGAACCAATAAAGTTGTCAACAGTTCAATAAAGGCCTTGTGACGATAGGCCCTGTTTTTTATAATTAGTTGAAATAAGATTGGTTATAATGAGAATGTTAAAAATGTATTGTTTCTCAACTTGTTAATAAAAAGAGGGGGGAGATGTGGCAGGAAGAATGTAGCAATGAACCATGGGAGTTGTGGTCTCCCGGGTTCTCAGACAATATTTGATTGTCACTGGTTAGAGGGTCACGTGACATGTTCAGGCGTGGTATTTAAACCGAGGCAGTTTGAATAAACGGTAATTCTGCTCTGGCACTTGTTGGTGTCAGAGTGGGGTTCGTGCCTTGACCAGAACCTCAGGGAAGCCCCAGCATTACTGCTGTCTCTATGACACAATGGCAGGCCCGACATTCCATCCCTGGAGACGCTCCAAGAGGAGCATCCAGACCTGTGTCCAGTCAACAGAAGCGACCGGCCACCGAGCGTGACTGACCATGGCCCTGTCAGCTCTGTGGCGCCGCTCTGTGAGCTGGAGATCAGCCCTGACCCGGCTCGTGCAGCTCTTCCGCTCCCCCCAAAGCTCCGGCACCAAAGGTGAGGACAGAGCCTGACCCCGAAAGCCCCGCAGTGCACGGTGGGGACATTCAGAGCCCTTCCTCCCCTGCACCTCGCCCTCCTCCTCCTCCTCCTCCTCAGTCCTCTCAGCGCCTGACGGCCCCAGCTCGGGATGTGACTTGCAGGGTTTGCTCTTTCTCACAGGCTCAGCCAACCTGCCTCCACCAGCCCCACTGGCAAGCAGCCCTGGCGTTCCCGGTCCATCCAACACTGCCCGGGGGGGGCCCCAGGGCAGTGGGAAGCCCCTGGCTGGGGCAGACCAACGTGCCTCCCAGGGTCAACTGCAGCCCTACCACCATCAGGGGAGAGCAGTGGCCCCGGTCCCAGCAGCGCGGCACAGCCAGCGCAGCCCTGCCAGCTCAGCCAAGCCCTCCGGGACACCCCTGGGCAGTGGCAGCCCCCCAGACGGGAGCACCCCCATGGATGTGGACGTCACCCCGGCACTTAACATCAGCCTGGCCAGTGACGTCTCCATGGAGGAGGACGCCCCCCGCGGCTGCGACCTCTCCCTGGCCACCGACGTCCCCATGGAGGAGGACACCGCCCGCGGCTGCGACCTCTCGCTGGCCAGCGACGTCTCCATGGAGGAGGACGCCCCCCGAGGCTGCGACCTCTCGCTGGCCAGCGATGTCGCCATGGAGGAGGACACCTCCCCGCCCAGGCACACCACCGCCAGGCCCTCAGCCGCACCCCAGCTCCAAGCCACCAGGGAGCCTGGGGTGACTCCAGCCAGCCGCGCTCTGCTGAGTGGGAAGGTCCTGCCGCAGGGGACTCAGGGGCACTTGGCTTGCTCCCCGGGGGCTGCAGGGACCAGCCAGGATGGTGGCAGGAGCGTCCCCGTGCCCACGGACCGTGGAGACACCAAGCTGCAAAGGCGGGGGGCGAAGAGGAAGGGGGGCTCTGAGCCAGGGCCTGCCACTAAGATCAAGGCTCCTGCAGCCGGGGCTGGGGCAGGAAGATTGGCTTAGGCCTGTTAAAGGGATAGGTCGTTTGGGGACCTATCCCAGTTTGAGGGATAGGTCGTTTGGGGACCTATCCCAGGTTGAGGCATAGATCGTTTGGGGATCTATGCCAGTTGGAGGGATAGATCGTTTGGGGATCTATCCCAGTGGGAGGGAGGGAGGGTGTTTATGTGGGGAAGATGTAGATAGAGATGTAGGGAAGATGTAGAGATAGATGTAGACGTAGATGTCGGTGGACAGAAATTGTGTGAACAATTTCAGTTGCGTTTCTGAGACCTTCCCCTGGCATGGCTGGGTGCAGAGAGTAAAAAAATACTGCGCCACTTCTATGGCTGCAGGCCTTGTGCCAAGGTGAAGGAGGAGTTGTTCTGGCAGGAAAGCAAGTTTTATGGACACCTGCTGATATCCAATTAGTACTGTACACCACAGTATGTTTTCCTTATGTATCCAATGTAACCTGGGGAAGAATCACATGTCTGTGTGTCACAGGCAGCATCTAAGCTGCCTGTCCTCTAATAAAGCGGACATTTTTGCCAATCCTCTTGATTTGTGTGCATTTCTGTCTGACCCCCTCCGCCGTTCCGTAGATATAGTTACCAGTTTTCTTCTGGTTACGGAATAAAAGATTTTATTCCAACACCTGCCTGTGTCTGCATGGAATGGGGAGGGAGTGCAGGGTGGCCCCAGCAAATGGCAGCAAGCAGATCCAGCAAGGCCCAAAGGGCACCAAGGGCACCCAAAGGGCACCAAGGGCACCCAAAGGGCACCCCGGGCCTGAGTGACTGCCAGAGGTGCAGGCTCTCACGCAGGGTCACTCCCCTGTCCCCCTTCGCCTGGGGAAGCAGCCCTTTGGCGTGGCAGCCAGGACACATGGGTCCCGTGCAGGACTCGCGCAGACGGCCCCACGCCCAAAGCAGCCCTGAGCAGAGCCTGGGCACCATCCTGCCGCTCTGGGGCTTTGGAAGGCTGCTCCCAGTGAGCCCACCGTGTCCCCGGTCACCCCAGCGCAGCCCCAGACAGGGCTCCTCCGGGCTGCCCTGGGGCTGCATTGGACAGGGCCCATAAGGGCGAGGGAAGAATGCGCTGGCAACCACATCCGGGGCCTCACAGGAGCCCAGGGAGACGACATCCGTAGATCTCGGGGAGGTGACACTCGGAAGGTCTCGACCTCTGTCTTGGGGTGGATGGCGAGCCACTCAGGAGTTGATGGGTCAGGATCAAAGGGCGGGCAGGCTGGGAATGGGCACACTGCTGTGGGGGTTTGCTCCAGGCCTCCTGAGCAGGAGCAAGATGTGGAGGAGACCTCTCCAGGCAGCTTGAAGCAGCCTCCAGGTCACAGTCCCTGCTTCTCGTGGAGACTTCAACTGCCCTGGCGGCAGCTGGAGAAGCAACACAGCCAAGCACCAACAGTCCAGCAGGTTCCCGAAAGCGGTGACGACAACTTCCTGGCCCAGGGGGCTGGAGCCTCTGACAAGCCAAAGGAATGCTGTGCTGCTCCACCTCTTCCTAACACACCGCAAAGACCTTGTTGGAGATGGGAAGGTCCGGGACAGCCGGGGCTGTAGAGACCATGGGATTGTGGTCGTCTGAAATTCCAGCCAGTGGGAAACACAGAAATAGCCAGGAGATGGAGGAGCCGACGAAAAAAAATAAACTTTGATTGCAATAAAAGGGAGACTTCACTGGACAAACCGCAGTGAGGTGGCTCAGCTCAGTGGAGGTCGCAGCCCCCTTTTAGCCCCTTTGAGTGGCGGTCTGAAAAATAAAAGCTAGACACGATCCCAGTATGGGGAACTGGAATAGTTTATTGAACACGAGAACACTATTTTAAAGGCATCTGGGGCTGTATGTTAATGAAGGGGACAACTTATGTTAATTGGGGAGTTACACAAATTTTTACTGCAATTTCCAAACAGTTCATTTTTCTTCTAGTAGGATTACATGGGGGACAGAGGGATTACAGGGGTTTAGACATGGTTTGATACAATCATCTCAAAAGTCCTTTCTGATTTCTGCTGGAGCCAAGCTTGATCCATGAGGTAGAACTTTAACAGGTCTTGTGAGAAGGGTCCAGCTCCTTCAGATCACGAGGTTTTTGTCAGCCCTTGTTTTCCTTTGCTGAAAGCTGGGTTTGGGCTCCCACAGAAATTCGTACCATATGGTTTCTTATCAACCACAGAAAATTTGATTTTTACATAATGCACACTCGGTCACACACAGAACTTCCAGGACCCATAGCAGAGGGCAATCAAAAAGCTGATGCAACTGCTATGGTAACTACAGTTGCCAAAATTCTGGAACAGGCTAAAGTCTCACACCAGTTCTTCCACCAAAATGCACGTTCATTAAAGAGACAATTCCAAATTACAATAAACCAGACCAGAGACATAATTATGTCATGCTCTGACTGCCAGCGAATTACCCCAATGCCAGCTAAGGAAGGGGTTAATCCCAGGGGCATAACAGCCAATGAAATCTGGCAGACAGACGTTACACATATAGCTGAATTCGGGAAACTAAAATATGTCCATGTTACAGTAGACATGTATTCCAGATACATTAATGCAACAGCACACACGGGAGAAAAAGCCAAAGACGCTATCAGACACTGGCTCAGTTGTTTCGCAATCCTAGGAATTCCAAAACCCATAAAAACCGACAATGGCCCTGCTTATTGTTCTGAAAAAATCAAAACATTTCTCACAGATTGGGGAATACTCCATTCCATAGGTATACCGCATTCACCCACAGGACAAGCGATTGTAGAAAGAGCTCACCGTACACTAAAAGAAATGCTTCAAAGACAAAAAAGAGGGGAGTCGGTATATAGCCCCCAGGAACGCTTACGGAAAGCGTCATATGTTCTAAATTTCTTAAACTGTGATGATACAGACCATAGCAGGTATGAACGCCAACATAAAACTCAAATGCTTTCATCTTCCAAACCACCAGTTATGATCAAAGATCTAATATCTGGGCAATGGTCAGGACCAGTAGATCTCATAACGTGGGGAAGGGGATATGCCTGTGTATCCAAGGGTGCCAAATTACAATGGGTCCCTTCTAGATGTGTCAGGCCTTATATTAGCCCTCCACCACAACAGGAACAACCACCAGAAGAAATAAGTGAAGGATTTGGATTAGAAGAAACACGACCAACAATAGTAAACACATCACACAGTGGGGAGAAAAAAAAAAAAAAAAAAAAAAGGGGAAAAGAGATATGGGTCTGTTCCCTATGTGTGTAATCTACATTAACATTTCCTTAAAACAGGGATAATCACAAAGAAGCAGTAAATGATACAACAGAACCAAAAGAAACGTATAAACAGTAACCAATGCAGAACCAAAAGAAACACATAAACAGTAACCAATACAGAACCAAAAGAAACACATAAACAGTAACCAATACAGAACCAAAACTCCAGGAGTCAAACACAATAAAGGGTTTAAGAGTGCATGTGTAAGGAGAGAATGAAACGGTGGCCACCGGAGTATGAATGAGTAAGTTGAGTGGACGCATGTATGTGTGTGTGAAAGCAAGTACACTTTATAGCAAGACATCTTAAACACTACTTCAGACAACACCACCTCAGACACAACATCTACAACTCAACACATTTCCCTTTTAAATAAAGATGATGCCATTACACAAAGTCACCCTCAGATAAAAGGTTATCCACACCTACAAACCCTGGGTAATTTGAGATTGCTTGAATATTGCACGAACCAATAAAGTTGTCAACAGTTCAATAAAGGCCTTGTGACGATAGGCCCTGTTTTTTATAATTAGTTGAAATAAGATTGGTTATAATGAGAATGTTAAAAATGTATTGTTTCTCAACTTGTTAATAAAAAGAGGGGGGGAGATGTGGCAGGAAGAATGTAGCAATGAACCATGGGAGTTGTGGTCTCCCGGGTTCTCAGACAATATTTGATTGTCACTGGTTAGAGGGTCACGTGACATGTTCAGGCGTGGTATTTAAACCGAGGCAGTTTGAATAAACGGTAATTCTGCTCTGGCACTTGTTGGTGTCAGAGTGGGGTTCGTGCCTTGACCAGAACCTCAGGGAAGCCCCAGCATTACTGCTGTCTCTATGACACAATGGCAGGCCCGACATTCCATCCCTGGAGACGCTCCAAGAGGAGCATCCAGACCTGTGTCCAGTCAACAGAAGCGACCGGCCACCGAGCGTGACTGACCATGGCCCTGTCAGCTCTGTGGCGCCGCTCTGTGAGCTGGAGATCAGCCCTGACCCGGCTCGTGCAGCTCTTCCGCTCCCCCCAAAGCTCCGGCACCAAAGGTGAGGACAGAGCCTGACCCCGAAAGCCCCGCAGTGCACGGTGGGGACATTCAGAGCCCTTCCTCCCCTGCACCTCGCCCTCCTCCTCCTCCTCCTCCTCAGTCCTCTCAGCGCCTGACGGCCCCAGCTCGGGATGTGACTTGCAGGGTTTGCTCTTTCTCACAGGCTCAGCCAACCTGCCTCCACCAGCCCCACTGGCAAGCAGCCCTGGCGTTCCCGGTCCATCCAACACTGCCCGGGGGGGGCCCCAGGGCAGTGGGAAGCCCCTGGCTGGGCAGACCAACGTGCCTCCCAGGGTCAACTGCAGCCCTACCACCATCAGGGGAGAGCAGTGGCCCCGGTCCCAGCAGCGCGGCACAGCCAGCGCAGCCCTGCCAGCTCAGCCAAGCCCTCCGGGACACCCCTGGGCAGTGGCAGCCCCCCAGACGGGAGCACCCCCATGGATGTGGACGTCACCCCGGCACTTAACATCAGCCTGGCCAGTGACGTCTCCATGGAGGAGGACGCCCCCCGCGGCTGCGACCTCTCCCTGGCCACCGACGTCCCCATGGAGGAGGACACCGCCCGCGGCTGCGACCTCTCGCTGGCCAGCGACGTCTCCATGGAGGAGGACGCCCCCCGAGGCTGCGACCTCTCGCTGGCCAGCGATGTCGCCATGGAGGAGGACACCTCCCCGCCCAGGCACACCACCGCCAGGCCCTCAGCCGCACCCCAGCTCCAAGCCACCAGGGAGCCTGGGGTGACTCCAGCCAGCCGCGCTCTGCTGAGTGGGAAGGTCCTGCCGCAGGGGACTCAGGGGCACTTGGCTTGCTCCCCGGGGGCTGCAGGGACCAGCCAGGATGGTGGCAGGAGCGTCCCCGTGCCCACGGACCGTGGAGACACCAAGCTGCAAAGGCGGGGA